>NW_026623053.1:20301108-20604138 GCF_023065955.2 Ursus arctos
TGAAAGTGCTAGAAGTTAATGCTTCTGTATTAACTTTGATTCTTTTCTTTAGGACATTAACAAGCAATAGCCTGGCTCTTAGGCTGAGAAATGTGAATTTGTTGTGGCCATAGCATATAATTCAGCAGCAGAATTAGAAACTCAGTGAGATTCTACGTTGAATATTATATTTGAAAACCAACTTTAGTCTTATTAGGAATAAATGCCACCTTCTTTACCTTTTCCATGCTTTAATTAGCTAAGATCTATTTCTTCTTCTCTTCCCCTTTTCTGTACTTTTTTCTTCCATAATAACCTAGTATAATGCTTTGACCCCACTCTGAAAAAATAAAGTAATATTACCCATCCTCAGTCTGATTATATTTCATATTATTGATAAAAATAAATTATTTATAAACCGTATTGTTGGTGGAAAATATAAACTGCAAGCTTTCATTTTATCCAGTTATTATATATTAAATATATCATGTGGCTCAATCAGCCACAAACCATTTTTTCTGCTATCCCCCTGCTTCTCTAATCTTACTCTGTATCATAATACAGTAGAACTGGAATGGCTAAAGTGTATAACCCCTTAACCATGATTACCTAGTTACCCAAGGATAGAGCTAAAACTCAAACTCAGTTTATCTGTTGATAAAATTTCATATGAAATTGTACCATAATTATTTCAGCGTCCTTATATTCCAACTGACAGTGGTCTGCTCTTTTTTCCTTAGGACAGTGTGATTACTTCCTTTTCCCTCTCATAGTCCTAGTCACACAGATTTGAATATTATAGCAGAAAATGCACTAAATATTAACCAAAATGATTTAAGTAGGTTATTATATAAACAAACATGACAAATAAAATATAATTCACTTATACATGATTTTATAATAAAATTCATATATCATCTCATTTACTTGGTAAGGGTCTCCCTGATGCCTTCCATGCTTTTCTCAAGCCCAGCGAGTATCCTTATGATTGTTGCTTTGAATTTTGCCTCAGACATATTACTTATATCTGTGTTGATTAGATCTCTGGCTGTGACAGGAAAGGATTCATTTTTTGGGATGAATTCTTCCATCTTGGCATTTTGTCTAGATCTCTGTCTTCTGCATGTTAGAAAAATCCCATTATGTTTCCTGTCCCTGAGAGTGATGACTTCATGAAGAAGAGGTTATATAATGTCCAGGGCGTGGCGCTTCAGGACGTGTCTCTGGTGTGTGCTGCATATACTCTGCTGCTCTGTCTTAGCTGCTCTATCCCTCAGGTCAGCTGTCTACAGAGGTTCCTCCTTGCCAGCAGTGGGCAGTGTTTGGCGAGTTTTAACTGGGTGTGCTCTGCTCTGCTTGTTAAATGACACTTAATGCTGTTTCCACTAGAACTGAAAGTTTGCAGCAACCTAGAGGATAAAAGAATGGAAAATAATGGAAGCTGAACAAAAGAGAGAAAGAAGAATTATTCAACACAAGAAAAGACTTAGGGAACTCAGTGACTCCACCAAATGGAGAAACATCTTTAGTATAGGAGTCCCAGAGAAGAGAGAGAAAATGGGGAAGAAACAAGGTGGTTGGGGCTGGGTGGGAGCAAGTTAGGTGGCAGTGTAGGTACAACGCTGGTTCCCATAGGTAGTGGTGTGTTTATGCTGAACAACAAGAGGAAAATGGTGCCTGCCAGCTCCTTTCCTCCTGGCTGGGTCTCCTTGTGATCCCAGCCTTTCTGGGACAAGCTCTGAGACGAGCAAATAATTCTCCCTCCCATGAGCCCCAGGCATTTTTCAAACTGCTGCTTCTAAGCTGTGTTGGTCCTGGCTGTTGGTTCTGTGTATTTAAGTGGGGATGGGAAGTGGGGGGAAACTCAGCTTCCTAATACCCTCCAGGCTCTCCCATAGTCAAGTCTGCTGATTTTTAAAATTCCAGGCTTTTAATCCTGCTGGTTCTAAGAACTCAAGAAATTTGGCCCGTCTTGATTTCAAAGCCAAATGTTATAGGGATTCATCTTCCCCATGGGGGACTTCCCAGTGTGGTAATCTGTTTCTTACCCTTCACCACAACCCCAACTCACTGAACGTGGATGGCCACAGTCCACTTCCTTCCAAATTATGCCTCAGCCTTTCCTACCTTCCTGGATATGGGCTCTTCTCTACCTTTAGTTGTGGAGTTTGTTCTGCCAGTCTTTGGGTCATTTTCTGGGTTATTTACACTGATGTGGGCATTAGCTAGTAGTATCCCTAGGATGAGGTGAACTTAGGGTCCTCCCACTCCACCATCTTTCCAGCCTGTTATATCTTATATTTGAGTAATCATCTACGTTCACTTTTTTTATTTTTAATTTTTAAAGATTTATTTATTTATTTGAGAGAGAGAGAGAGAGTACACACATGCAAGCAGGGCGAGGGGTAAAGGGAGAGGAAGAGAATCTCAAGCAGACCCTCGCTGAGTTTAAAACCCAAATCAGGGCTTTGATCTCACAACCTTGAGATCATGATCTAAGCTGAAATCAAGAGTCGGATGCTCAACTGACTGAGCCACCCAGGCGCCCCTGTTTACTTTAGAACTAATATTTGTCTTAGTTCTAACTTGATAATTCATTTCAATATGTACATATTTTAAGAAACTGTCATTGTATGTAGGATTTTTGTTTTTAAATTAACAACTGAAGAAAACCTTAAGAACTCATCACAGTCACATTTGAATATGAACTGAGATTTGTTTTCTAATTCTTTATTTCACTAGAGATTTTAATTTGTCAACTACTATTAGGATTAAACAGAAGGAACAATATTGGAGAAATATACATATCATTGCTTTCTTGGTTCAGTTGTACTATTAATTTTAACTGTATTTTATCAGTTGATAGACTAATAAATATTGTTTCTTGTTGTGAATACCTCAAAGAGAAATGATTTATTATTAGAAAACTCATAAACATCCTATCATTTTCAACCACAAGAGTGATTATTATCTAGCTTAATAGGAATAGAATTGTCTATGTGTTGATTATGACTTACTTGAATGCAGTCTGCATGACAGCAGGTATCTGTCGACGTTGTTCATTTGTTACATCTAATGTGCCTATAACAGTGCCTACCATCTAGGAGGAATGTGATTGTTGAAAATGAAAAACTCAATAGTTTTAAGTTATTTTACTATTCTTTGATAGATGAAGAATATGCTATGAGCTGATTGTGTTTATATATACATATGCTTGTTGCATGTGTAACTTATATGTGTATGCTTTCTTTTCAACTTTCTAAGTAAAAAAACAAATTATTGCATTAAAAATGATGATCTAGGAAATTGAATTATAAAAATAAGATTTAAATAGGCCAAGAGATTATTGATATGGGGCAGTCTATTTTAGAGCCAGTTTAAGTCTTTTAACATAATTCTTTAATGTGATTAAAAATGTGTCTTAATTTTTGCTTGTCTCTAGTTAGTGGTAATGTTAATAGCATCTAGTTGATCAATCACTATTCTGTAGCATGCAGGGAAATTTCTATTAAATAGAATCTTATAATTATTAGCATATATAAAAAATAATCTAAAAACCCATAGGCCTGTATGGCATTTCATATTATATCATGCCTAGTTCCTTATAAATAGCTATTTAAATATTGTGAGAGTCTAAGCCATGACAATTTGAGTTTCTATTTGAAGTATCATAGATGCCAATTGAAACTAACAATAAACTCAGGGATTTAATATATAGAGAGAGTGACTTCAGGCATGATAGTGTGAGGAGCTCCATGAACCCTCTCCCAGGTGAAACTACTCAAAATAATTAAAAATACAAAAAAAATTGAAAATCTATGGAAACAGTCTTAAGGGCAAACAGCAAATGAAGAAAATCTATTGAAGAAAATCTATGAAAATTCAGTAGGAAAGTTGAATCTGTGGTATTTATTTTTTCCCCATTCTTTTTTCCGTTCTTTTTTTTTAATAATAATGTTTTTTTATTATATTATGTTAGTCACCATACAGTACATCCCTGGTTTTTGATGTAAAGTTCCATGATTCATTAGTTGCGTATAACACCCAGTGCACCATGCAATACGTGCCCTCCTTACTACCCATCACCAGCCTATCCCATTCCCCAACCCCCCTCCCCTCTGAAGACCTCAGTTTGTCTCAGAGTCCATAGTCTCTCATGCTTCATTCCCCCTTCTGATTACCCCCCTTTCTTTATCCCTTTCTTCTCCTACCGATCTTCCTAGTTCTTATGTTCCATACATGAGAGAAATCATATGATAATTGTCTTTCTCTGCTTGACTTATTTCACTTAGCATTATCTCCTCCAGTGCTGTCCATGTTGCAACAAATGTTGAGAAATCGTTCTTTTTGATAGCTGAGTAATATTCCATTGTATATATGGAACACATCTTAATCCAGTCATCTGTTGAAGGGCATCTCGGCTCCTTCCACGATTTAGCTATTGTGGACAATGCTGCTATGAACATTGGGGTGCATATGGCTCTTCTCTTCACTACGTCTGTATCTTTGGGGTAAATACCCAGTAGTGCAATTGCTGGATCATAGGGTAGCTCAATTTTTAACTTTTTAAGGGACCTCCACACTGTTTTCCAGAGTGGCTGTACCAACTTGCATTCCCAACAACAATGTAGGAGGGATCCCCTTTCTTCACATCCTCTCCAGTAATTGTTGTTTCTTGCCTTGTCAATTTTTGCCGTTCTAACTGGTGTAAGGTGGTATCTCAGTGTGGTTTTGATTTGAATTTCCCTGATGGCTAATGATTTGGAACATTTTTTCATGTGTCTGTTAGCCATTTGTATGTCTTCATTGGAAAAGTGTCTGTTCATATCTTCTGCCCATTTTATGATTTGTTTATTTGTTTCTTGTGTATTGAGTTTGAGAAGTTCTTTGTAGATCTTGGATACCAGTCTTTTATCTGTAGTGTCATTTGCAAATATCTTCTCCCATTCTGTGGGCTGCCTCTTAGTTTTTGTTGACTGTTTCCTTGGCTGTGCAGAAGCTTTTTATCTTCATGAAGTCCCACACGTTCATTTTCTCTTTTCTTTTTTTTTTTTTTTTTTGCCTTTGGAGATGTGTCAGGAAAAAGGTTGCTACGATGTCGTAGAAGTTGCTGCCTATGCTCTCCTCTAGGATTTTGATGGATTCCTGTCTCACATCAAGCTCTTTCATCCATTTGGAGTTTATCTTTGTGTATGGTGTGAGAGAGTGGTCAAGTTTTATTCTTTTGCATGTAGCTGTCCAATTTTCCCAGCACCATTTATTGAAGAGACTGTCTTTTTTCCACCGGATGTTTTTTCCTGCTTTATCAAATATTAGTTGCCCAAAGAGCTGAGGGTCCATTTCTGGGTTCTCTCTTCTGTTCCATTGGTCTATATGTCTGTTTTTGTGCCCTACCATGCTGTCTTTGTGATCACAGCTTTGTAGTACAACTTGAAATCCGGCATTGTGATGCCCCCAGCTTTGTTTTTCCTTTTCAACAATTCCTTTGTGATTCGGGGCCTTTTCTGGTTCCACACAAGTTTAAGGGCTATTTGTTCCAGTTCTTTGAAAAATGTCATTGGTATTTTGATCGGGATGGCATTGAAAGTGTAGATTGCTCTGGGTAGCATGGACATTTTAACTATGTTAATTCTTCCGATCCATGAGGATGGAATATTTTTCCATCTTTTTGTGTCTTTTTCAATGTCTTTCAAGAGTGATTTGTAGTTTCTAGAATATAGATCCTTTACATCTCTGGTTAAGTTAATTCCAATATAACGTGTGATTTTTGGTGCTATTATAAATGGAATGGATTCCCTAATTTCTCTTTCTTCATCTCATTGTTCGTGTATAGAAATGCAACTGATTTCTGAGCATTGATTTTGTATCCTGCCACATTACTGAATTGCTCTACAAGTTCTAGTAATTTGGGGGTGGAGTCTTTTGGATTTTCCACATACAGTATCATGTCATCTGTGAAGAGAGACAGTTTGACTTCTTCTTTGCTGATTTGGATACCTTTTATCCCTTTTTGTTGTCTGATTGCTGTTGCAAGGACTTCTAGTACTATGTTGAATAATAATGACAAGAGTGGGCATCCTTGTTGTGTTCCTAATCATAAGGGAAAGGCTTCCAGCTTTTCCCCATTGAGAATGATATTTGCTGTAGGCTTTTCATAGATGGTTTTTATGAGATTGAAGAATGTACCCTCTATCCCTACACTCTGAAGGGTTTTAATCAGGAAAGGATGTTGTATTTTGTCAAATGCTTTTTCTGCATCTATTGAGAGGATCATATGATTCTTGGCTGTTTTCTTGTTGATATAAACTATCACACTGATAGATTTGCAAATGTTGAACCACCCTTGTATCCCAGGGATGAATCCCACTTGGTCATGATGGATAATCCTTTTAATGTATTTTTGGATCCTATTAGCTAGGATCTTGTTGAGAATTTTGGCATCCATATTCATCAGGGATATCAGTCTGTAATTCTCCTTTTTGATGGGGTCTTTGCCTGGTTTGGGGATCAAGGTAATACTAGCCTCATAGAATAAGTTTGGTAGTTTTCCTTCTCTTTCTATTTTTTTTGAAACAGCTTCAAGAGAATAGGTATTATTTCTTCTTTAAATGTCTGGTAGAATTCCCCGGGGAATCCATCAGGCCCTGGAGTTTTGTTTTTTGGAAGGTTTTTAATCACTGTTTCAATCTCTTCATAATTAATTGGTCTGTTTAAAAAAATGAGTTTCTTCCTGTTTCAGTCTTGGTAGTTTATAGGTTTCCAGGAAGGCCTCCATCTCTCCCAGGTTGCTTAATTTATTGGCATAAAGCTGTTGATAAAAGTTTCTAATAATCCTTCCTATTTCATTGGTGTTGGTTGTGACCTCTCTATTTCATTCATAATTATATTAATTTGGGTCCTTTCTCTATTCTTTTGGATAAGTCTTGCCAGTGGCTTATCTATTTTATTTATTCTTTCAAAGAACCAGCTTCTAGTTCTGTTGATCTGCTCTACTGTGCTCCTTGTTTCTAATTCATGATCTCTGTTCTAATCTTGATCAACTGCTTTCTCGTGTGTGGATTAGGCCTGTTCCTCTGTTGCTGTTCCAGCTTCTTGAGGTGAGAATATAAAAACTGCATTTTAGATTTTTCTATTCTTTTGAGTGAGGCTTGGATGGCTATGTATTTTCCCCTTTGGACTGCCTTTGCTGTGTCCCATAGGTTTTGGATCAATGTGTTTTCATTCTCATTGTTCTCCATAAATTGTTTAAATTGATTTTTGATTTCCTAGTTTATTGAATCAATGTTGAGCAGGATGGTTCTTAGTCTCCAAGTGTTTGAGTTTCTTCCAAATTTTTCCTTGTGATTGAGTTCCAATTTCAAAGCACTGTGGTCTGAGAATATGCAGGGAATAATTTCAGTCTTTTGGTATCGGTTGAGACCTGTTTTGTGACCCAGAACATGATCTATTCTGGAGAATGTTCCATGTGCATTAGAATAGAATGAGTATTCTTTTGTTCTGGGTGTAGTGTTCTATATATATCTATGATGTCCAACCCGTCTAGTATGGCATTCAAAGCTCTTGTTTCTTTTTTGATTTTCTGCTTAGGTGATCTATCTATTGCTGATAGTGGAGTGTTGAGGTCCCCTACTATTATCATATTTTTATCTGTATTTCTCTTTATTGGTTTACTGGTTAAGAGTTGGCTTGTGTATCTTGCTACTCCCCTGTTGGGGGCATGATATTTATAATCGTCATATCCACTTTTTGGATACATCCTTTAAGAATAATATGGTGCCCTTCTGTATCTCTAACTATAGTCTTTAGGTTAAAATCTAATCTGTCTGATATGAGAATTGCTACCCCAGCTTTCTTTTGAGGTCCATTGGCATGAAAGATGGTATTCCATCCCTTTACTTTCAGTCTGGATGTATCTGTAGGTTCAAAATGAGTCTGTTGTAGACAGCAAATGGATGGGTCATGTCTTTTCATCCAATCTGCAACCCTGTGACATTTATGGGAACATTTAGGCCATTTACTTTGAGAGTGATTATTGAGAGATATGATTTTAATGATGCCACGTTGCCTGTAAAATCTTTGTTTCTATAGATTGGGACTTTCTGTTCTGTATCACTCTTGGGGCCTTTTTACTTTTATAGAACCCCCCTTAATATCTCCTGTAGGTCTGGTTTCGTGGTTACGAAATTGGTCAGTGACTGACGATTCTGGAAGGTCTTTGTCTCTCCATCAATTCTGAATGACAGCCTTGCTGGATAAAGGATCCTTGGCTGCATGTTTTTCTCTGAAAGAGCTTTAAAAATGCCCCCCCCCAACCCTTTCTCTCATTCCAGGTCTGTGTAGACAGGTCTTACGTAATTCTGATACATTTGCCTTGGTACGTGAGAAATTTCTTTGCCCTGGCCGCTTTCAATACTGTATTCTTGGATCTAATATTTGCGAATTGCACTATGACGTGACGTGGCGTAGGTTTGTCGTGGTTGAGCTTGGGAGGGATCCTCTCTGCCTCTTGGACACAAATGCTTGTTTCCTTTGCCAGATTAGGGAAGTTTTCAGCTACAATTTGTTCAAATATCTCTTCTATACCTCTGTTTTTCTCCACCCCCTCGGGGATGCCGATGATTCTGACATTGGAACATTTCATTGAGTCAGTAATCTCCCGTAACCTACATTCTTGATATTGGATTTTTTTGAGCCAGGTTTCTGTTTTAGCTTTCTCTTCTACCAACCCATCCTCCAATTAGCTGATTTGTTCTTCTGCCTCATTTACCCTGGCCATCAGAGCATCTAGTTTTGACTGCATTTGATTCATAGCATTTTTAATTTCTGCCCTTAGAGATTCTATATTCTCGTTAATATTTTCGTTAATCTTTTTTTCAAGTCTGCACATCATCTTGACCATTGTTACTGTGAACTCCACTTCTGATTATTTGGTTATATCTATATCCATTAGTTCTGTGGCAGAGGCCACAGACTCATTGTCTTTTCTTTGCTGGGGGGGATTTCTCCTTCTCGTCATTCTGATGAGGAGAGGTTGTGGGGTTGTCCAGAGCCCAAATTATTGACCCGAACCCATGCAGTGTGCACTTATTTTATCGGGACCTTAGGAATGTGGGCTTCTTGATTTTTCAGCCTGCCTTCTGGGGGAGGGGCCTGCCTCGCCTATACTCAGGCAACCCTGTTTGGGTAGAGTCTCCCTGTCCCCTGTGAGGGGGGATGGGGATGGGCACACTGTGAGCTGGTACTTCCCAGCTTTTTTTCTCTGGCGGCTTTCTCTGGCCATTTGCTGTGCCTCTTCTGAGAGTCAGAGCAGCAGTGGCCAAATCCCAGCCTCTGTCTCAGAACAGAGGGATCACAGTCTGCTCTCCACTGAGCTCTTCTGGCCACTTTAATTCTGTTTCTGTTGGTGCTGCTAAACCCTACAGCGTCCCGGAATGTGCACCCCACAGCCGGCGACCCAGCCTTCACTTCCAGGGCCGGCATGTCTCTGTCCTTTGTGTTTCTAACACTGCCAGCCACCAGCCGCCCCCGCGCACTCCGGAGCTCCGTTTCAGTGTGGTTCACACGCACTCTGGAGCTCTGGTTTTCAGACTGGTCGTGTTTCCCGGCTCACGGTCTCAGTCTGCTCTCTTGCAGGTGCCGGTCCGCGAGTCCGCCCACTCCCCTGTGCAGGTGGCTACCGCTTTCTGGCGCTGGAGCGCGGCGGCTCCCTCCCCCTTCTGTTTATCTTCCGATATCTCTGCGCACATTCACGGCTCCCCGCTTTGTACATCAATACTCAGTGCTGGAGATGTTCATTTGTAGAGATCCAGATGTATCCTCTTCCATCTAAGGTTGATTCCATGGGTTTTCAGGATGGTCTGGTACCTATCCAGCTCAACTCAGGGGAACAGCTGAAAAAGGGGACCCCTACTCCTCCGCCATCTTAACTCCCGAATCTGTGGTATTTAAACCAAGACCACTTACCCTCTCCTTCAGCTCAATAAGGCAGAGACTGTAATCCAGACTGGTGCGTGTAAGGGCAAGGCCTTCCTTTCTTCCCAGATCTCAGTTGGAAGTCTTTCTTCCCAGGAAGACGATGATGTCAGTTTTTCTCTTCTTGCCTCCAGCTATGTGTTGCTGAAGTTAAGTCTTACATAAGTTTGGTTAAGAGATAGGTATTTTCTTTCACCTAGCCATCACTCATGGAATGAAGGTTCTTCCTTGGGTATGGTGCACTGGGAATACTGGGGCTCTGATCACTCTTGATCTTTCTTGTGAGGGTGCAGTTCCATGCCAGGAGAGATGAACCAAGAGGACCTCAGACCTTTGCTCCATCTCCACCTAGCAGTCTGCTTCTAGAGCAGAGGTGACACACAAGAGAAAAGCTTGTCATTGTCACCATCCCAGCTCCAGAACCCCAGCTTAGTAATTTTACTGGGGAGGGAAGAATGCCTTTAAAAGGGAGAGTACCTGACCTTTTACAAAAGGAAGTGATTTCATTTTCATCAAAGTATGGAGAAGTTTAAGTTTAAGAGTGCTCTCAAGCATAGTAGGATTATACTGAAAGGCAATTGAGAGGGGTTTAAGAGACAGTCTAAACTATAGTCTAGTAATTTTCAGGAGAGAACTGGGGGATATGACAGCTGAGAGGAATCCTCCTGGGTCAAAGCAAATATCGAACACTGTCTTCAGAAACTGTCTCTTCAAAAGAACCAGGATTTGCTTGGATTACTTTTTAATTTATGCCAGAAGGCATTGTTGAAATAAGAGAGCAATCAGCTGGCAGTTAGTGGAGCTTAACAGCTGGGCATGGTCACGAAAGAGGAAAGGAGCCCTACCAAAATCACTGTCAATGCAAGTGAACTAGGTTCACTAAGAGGTCATCTCCCAAAGGAAGAGTCTCAGACGCTTAACACTGTGTGGGGTGGGGTAAGGTAGGGTTGGGTAATACTTCACTAAAATAATTTAACCAGTCACTAAACAAATAAAAAAGCAAATAACAGTAAAAATCCTGGTAGAGAATGAGACCAGTACCCAGAGTTACTACAATGTGTATTATCTAAAGTGTCGTGTTTCCAACAACAACAAACACAACAACAACAACAACAAAATGTGTTGCATATAGAAACAAGAAAGTATAACCCATACACTGGATAAAACCAGGCAACCAAAACTGCCTGCAAAAGTGACCAGATGTCAGACTTAACAGAAAAAATACTCTAAAGATCCCATTATGTTTACAGAACTAAAGGAAACCATGATCAAAGAAAAAAAAAGGAAGTTATAATGAAGATATTACATTAAATTGGGAATATCAATAAACAGAAATTATAAAAAATGAGCCAAGTAGAAATTATAAGAGTTGAAAAGTGCAACAATTGAGGTACAAATTTCTGAAGGGTTCACAGTAGATTTGAATTCAGAGGAGAAAGAAAAAGTAAACTTCAGATAGGGTAGAGGTCATGCAAACCAAGAACAAAAAGGAAAACAAAGTGAAGAACCTCAAAGAAATATGATGAAGAAGTATACCAAGAAATGCAAGTTGAGTGTGTCAAGAATTGGGAGAGACAGGAGAAGAAATAATGTTTGAAACTAATGGCTGAAAACTTCCCAGTTCTTTTGCAAAATAATAACCTACACATCCATGAAGCTAAGCAGATTCCAAGTAGGATAAATGCAAAAAGATCCACAAATAGGCACATTATAATAAAAGTATTAAAAGTGAAAGACAAGGAACAAATCTTAAACTCAGTAAGGAGAAAAATAAAAAAATTATTTACATGGAAATTTCAATAAGACTAATGGCTGACTGTTGAGCAGAAGAGCAGAAGAGATCAAGAGACAGTGGGATAAGAATTTCGAAGTGCTCAAAGGAAAAATGAACGGTCAAACAAGAATTCTATACCTAGCAAAACTATACTTAAAAAATGAAAGCTGATCAGTGACTTTCCAAGATGAAGAAAAAAATGAGTGAATTTGTTGCTAGAAGAACTGTCTTACAAGAAATAGCAAAGAAAGTTTTTCAGGTAGAAAGTGATCTGATGTGGTGATTCAAATCTACACTAGTAAAGATTACTATGTACTTATGTAGTTATATAACTATGTAGTTACTATGTAGTTAGTACTAATTACTATGTAGTTATGTAAAATCTACAAAGATACTATATAGGTATATATTTTTTTCTCTTCACTGTTTAGAATGTCATTGTACAAAATTATACATATAATATATAAAAATGTGTATTCATGATATATAAAATCTGTACTATGATATATAATGCATAATTATAACGTAATTATGTAATTATAACATAACATGTATAAGTATGTATTAGTATTTAATATATATATTTTATATAAATATTTATTGTTGAGGGGCGCCTGGGTGGCACAGTGGTTGGGCGTCTGCCTTCGGCTCAGGGCGTGATCCCGGCATTGTGGGATCGAGCCCCACATCAGGCTCCTCCTCTATGAGCCTGCTTCTTCCTCTCCCACTCCCCCTGCTTCTGTTCCCTCTCTCGCTGGCTGTCTCTATCTCTGTCGAATAAATAAAATCTTTAAAAAAAAATTATTGTTGGGACTATAACACAGAAGTTATATATGTGTAACATATTTGATAATAACAGCACAAAAAAGACACATGTGAGCAAAGGTGTACTGGCCTAAGGAAATGACTACAGATGGTATATAATAACTATAATGATGTATTGTTGGGTTTGCACGTTAATGCAATATGCATAATGATAATACTACAATGGGGGAGAAATACAATAGAGAAAAGTGTAATTTTTGTATGTAACACTAGGATTAAGATGGCATAAGTTGGAAGCTGATTCAGATAAGTTGAGATGTTATATGGTAAATCTTACAGAAGATAGTAAAAAAAAAAAAAACCCTCAAGAATACAGTTGAGTTATTAACAAAATTAAAATGGTACATTAGAAAATATTTACTTAATGCAAAAGAAAACAGTAAAACAGGAATAGAAGAACAAGACAACATAAGACATATAGAAAACAAAAAGTAAAATGGAAGATATAATTCCAAATATATCAGCAATAATGTAAAGGATGCAAATAAATGGGAGCAGACATAAAATATAAAAAGACATTTCAAACAGCAACCACAAGATAGCTAGAGTGGTTGTACCCATACCAGACAAAATAGACTTTAAAACAAGAAATGTTTCTATTGGTAAAGAGGGACATTTTATAATTATAAAAATACCAACGCATCAGGATGACAAAACAAGTATAAGCATATATAGCATCAAAGAGTAAACCAAAAAAATGTGAAGCAAAGACTAAAATGAAGAAAAGTAAATTCAATAATATTATTTTGAGACTTTGGTACTCCGCTGTCAATAATAGTTAGAACGTCTAGACTGAAGATCAACAAGGAAATAGGAGGCACAAAATGTTATAAACCAAGTAGACCTAACACTCATCAATGGAACATTCCACCCATAAACCAAATGTACTTTCTTCTCAACAGCACATGAAATATTCTTCAGGATAGACCATATGCTGGGCCATAAACAAACTTAAGTAAATTTAAAAGTATAGAAATAATACAAATTATTGTCACAAATTGTAAGAGCTCATCCTTTTTATGGCTGTGTAATATTCCATTGCATATATATCCCACATCTTTTTTATTCATTCATCTATCCATGGACTCTTGGGTTGCTTCCATATCTTGGCTAATGCAAGTAATGCTGCAATAACCATGGGGGTGCATATTAGTGTTTTTGTTTTCTTTCAGTAGTGGAATTATTGAATCATATGGTATTGAAACTATGTGACATTAATTGTCAACTATATTCAAATTTAAAAAAAGCAAAAGAAATTGTATAAAGATGTTTCATTTGATAACAATGGAATGATCAGAAATCAATAGCAGGAAAGAAAGTGAGGAATTCACAAATAAGTGTAAATAAAATCACATATTCCTAAATAAGGGGTCAAAAAGAAATCAAAGGGAAATCAGAAAACCTTGAGATGAGTAGAAATGAAGATACAAAATTTATAGGATGCAGCTAAAGCAATGCTTAGAGGAAAATTTATAGTTGTAAGGACCTACATTAAGAAATAAGAAATAACTCAATAACCCACTTATTGGGTAAAGAGCCTGATAGCTGTCTCTCCAAAGAATGTAAACAAATGTCCAGTAAGCACATTAAAAGATGCTCAGAATCATTAATCATCAAGAAAATGCAAATCAAAGCCACCATGAGATACCACTTCACACCCACTAGACATATATAATCAAAAATAGGTATTTCCACATCCTTACCAACACTTGTTCTTTTTTGTGTTTGGTTTTTTTATATAATTAACATACAGTGTTACATTAGTTTCAGATGTATAATATTGATTTAACAATTCTGTACATTATTTACTGCTCATCAAGATAAGGGTTCTCTTAATCTCCTCTATTTCCTCCATCCTCCCACCCACCTCTCCTCTGGCAATCACCAGTATGTTCTCTGTATTTAAGAGTCTGTTTTTGTGTTTTTCTCTTTTCTCCTTTGTTCATTTTTTTTTTTGCTTCAATTCCATACATGAGAGAAATCATAGACATTTGTCTTTTTCTGTCTCATTTCACTTAGCATTATATTCTCTAGATCCATCTATATTGTTGCAGATGGCAAGATTTCATTCTTTTTAATGACTGAGTAATATTCCATTATATATATATATATATATTGCATCTTCTTTATCCATTCATCTATGGATGGACACTTGGTTTGCTTCCATATCTTGACTATTGTAAATAATGCTGCAATAAACATGGGGGTGCATATATCTTTTCAAATTAGTGTTTTGTTTCCTTTGGATAAATACCCAGTAGTGGATCATGTGGTAATTCAATTTTAAAAGATGAACATCCATATTATTTTCCACAGTGGCTATACCAATTTATATTCCTCCCAACAGTTCATGACAGTTCCTTTTTCTCCAATCCTTGCCAACACTTGTTATTTCTTATCTTTTTGATACTAGTTATTCAGACTGGTGTGAATTGATATCTCGTTATGGTTTTGATTTGCATTTCCCTGATGATTAGATGCTAAGCATCTTTTTATGTGTCTGTTGGCCACCTATGTCTTCTTTTGAAAAATGTCTCTTTAGGTCTTCTGCCCATTTTTAAAATAAGATTTTTTTTGTTTTGTTTTTGGTGTTGAATTGTATGAGTTATTTATATATTTTGATATTAACTCCTTATTAGGTAGATCATTTTCAAATATCCTCTCCATGGTAACTATACTTATTGTGGTGAGTATTGCATAATGTATAGAACATCAAATCATTATTTTGTACACCTGAAACTAAAATAACATTGTATGTTAACCATACTTCAACAAAAAACAATGTTATTTTTAAAAGAATAAGCAGAAAATAAATCTACACTTCCCCATGTGGCAATAAGCATCCATTTCCAAAATGACTCCTCTCTGCACCATATAGATAGATGGGTATGAATATTTTATGAAATTGGGGTCATGCTGTACAGTGTTTTGCAACCTGGCATTTTCTTATAATATGAGTTGGATGTCTTTTGGTGTCAAACATAGATTGGACCATTGTGGCATATGTCAAGGCTGTAGGCTATATCGCTCTGCTATTTAATCTGGCTCCTGTTCTTAGGTAAATTACCCAAAGAGACGGAACTCCCCTTTGAAGAGCCCATTTGCTTTAAAAGAGTATATTAATTATGTGTCATTTAAATGTTTGATTAAAAGCACTTACACTGATATTCTGTCCAACCTTCTTTGTTACCCAAGTTTATATTACTCTGTATCTTCGAAGAAATTAAGCTGACATAAAACATTTTGAAAAATAGATGGATATAATCATTGTTGCAAGGACGTGGAAAAAATCAGAACCCTCAGACTTTGCTGGTGAGAATCTAAAATTGCACAGCTGCTTTTAAATACAGTTTGGCAGAATGAACAAAAAATTGCACTTGAATGTTAGTAGCAGCATTATTCATAATAGCCAGAAGTTGGAAACAGCCCAAATGTCCATCAACTGATTAATGAATAAAGAAAATATTCCCTACAAGGGAGTATAATTTGTACATAGTGGGAATGAACTTCTGATACGTACTAAAACATGGGTGAATTTTGAAAAAAAAATTATGCTAAATGAAAGAAACCAGTCACATATACATACTTTTATGATTTCATTAATATCAAATACCCAGAGCATAGAAATATATATAGTATGTATGGAAATATATATATTATATGGGAATATATATATGGAAACACATACTTGTATATGGAAATATATATTTATATTGTATATATGGAAATAAAAATATTTATATATATATATTTATATAGAGAGAAAGTAGATTAGTGGTTGCTTAGGGGTAGCTTGGGTATGGGGATAAGGGGGAATAGCTACAAAGTATGGGCTTTCATTTTGAGATTATGAAAAAGTTTTAAAATTGACTGGTGATTGCACCTATTTGTGAATGCTGTAAAACCACTGAATTTTTCATTTTAAATGGGTGAATTGTATGTTAAATGAATTCTATCTCAATAAAGCTGTTAAAAGTAAATAAATAATGTGTCAAACTAGTTTTCAAGAAAGTTTATGTCTAGTTTTATGAAATACAATGTTATCTGTTTTCAAATAATTGACTGAATATTCCTTATCTCCGTTTCTTTCTAGTGACAAGTATACAGAGCTCATAACTATTCCTGGAAGCTGATAGAATTCCAGAGTTCTGAGTCCTGCCTAAGACATTTGATCTTATGACTCATTTGTCTAATTGATGCCATAATTTGCTTACTTGACTTATCAGGCTTATCAAATATATCAGAGAAAAAGAATAGACCAAACTTGTTAAAGAGGTATTGTAGCTGGCTTATTTATTCTAATCTGTTTCCCTTCTCAAAGTTTTGAATTATGTATTCTTTTTTGATTTGTACTATCATGATACAGGTAGCCACAATTCAGTAATTTTCCCTAAATTTTGAAGATTCAGAAAATAACAAAACCATATGTATATAAATTAATGTTATTGTAGTATTCAACACTAGTATTTTGAATGCTAGTTGTAATGCTCATTATTAAAAATAACTCAAAAGGAAATAATTACTATCATACAAAATAAGTTATTCATAATAATGACTCTACTTACATCTTCTAATGGTACATTTATCACAACACCTCAGTTTAGGTAGCTAACTAGTATACCCCCTGGTATATACTTGGAGAGGACACCCTACTCTGGGGTGTATAATATGTGGTCTCTTGGGGGCTAAGGGCTAATGAAAAAATGTTGCAGAGTAATGCAATGAGAAACTAATATGGAGTAGGCAGATTTTCTCATGTAAATAAGGAAATGTCAAGACACTGAGGTTGTTAGGAGTAGAGCTAATGTATAAAGGAAGTTGAGGTATCTGTAGGAATATTAAATTTGTGGAGGAGGGGTGCTAGGGTGGCTCAGTCCGTTAAACATCTGACCTTTGATTTCAGCTCGGGTCATGTTCTCAGAGTCATGAGATTGAGCCCTGTGTCTGGCTCTGTGCTGGGCATAGAGCCTGCTTAAGATTCTCTTTCTCCCTCTCCCCTTACCCCTCCTCTCTCCCTCTCTCTCCCCCTCCCTAAAAAAATTGTGAAGGAGAAGAAATTAAGAGTAAATAGAAAAACCATATGTGGAGAGAACAAGGAAAATGGACAAGGGAAAGGAAGTCAGAATTCCTGAAGGGGAAACCATATGACATATGAAAAACTGACAGCCAGATACATCTTGATACTATAAAGATTATCTATGTAAATCTTGACATTATTTGCACTTCAGAAATGAGCAATAGGCTTCTTTATGTAGAAATTTGACATTTACTTGGAAAAAAAAAATCTTTGAGAATCATATTAACTAAACTTCTCAATAAAAACATGTTAAAATTCTCTTTTACACTTTTTTGAGGTAAATGGATCCAGAACGTGTTTATTTCTTTAATAGTCTTTCAGAAGTCCCTAAATATTGCCATGTCATTTAACTTATTCTTGACATCTTGACCTTTTCCCCTTTAACAACTGTCTCTATTACCAGCAGCAGTTTCACATCAATGCTTTCCTTGCCGGAATGCCAGAAAAGGTTTAATCTGAAGTTTGATTGTTTTGAGAGTGATAGCTACAATTCTCTAAATGATATAGCTCTTGAGCTTTCACTCATGAAATAATGTTGTCTTTCTAAGGTAATATTTCCAGTTAAGTATATACATAATTGAAATTATGTTCAGCAATGCCAGTGCTCTCCATACATTTTGCTTTTGTCAGAATCCTTGCATTTTTCCCCATGGCTCAAAACAGTGCTTGTGAAACAAATCACCATGTTTATAGAACAAAAATTAAAAATTTTCTTGTTAATAATTCTTAATAGAAAAATGATCAATTTAAGTGTTAATAATTTCGCAAGGTTACAGTGTCTGATATACTTCTTCCACTCTTATTAAAATATATGCTACGGTATGTATTAAAAAATAATGAAACAAAAGCATTGAATAAAATGGGTAAAAAATGGAAATGTGAACTTTAAAAATTTAAACTAGCCTCAATATTTAGGCATTTGCATATTATTTTAACTCAAAGTTGTGAAATATGCATACAGTGCACCTAAACTAGAATAGTTGCATGACAGCTGAGGATGGGGATGAACAACAGGAAGAGACTAGAGACTTACTTACCCTTTCTGTCCCCAATTCACGGACATAATATCTACCTATTTCAGAAACTAGGATATCAACTGTCCAACCACAGTTAAACTAAGAAAAAGGTCAGCTGAATATTTACCCATATCATCAAAGGACCCTAAAATGTCATTATATTACTAGAGTATCATGTAAATGAAAGATCAGGAGAAAAGAAATACCTTTCCAATTACCAGCCTATACTTTATGGATCCCCAGAAAGTAGAAGGAAAAGAGAAGTAATAAAGATGTGTGAAAACTATTTCCTAAAACAGAAAAAAAAAAAAAAAAAACCCTGCAAATTTTTCAGATGGAAAGATCTACTACATATTGAGTTAATAAAAAGGAACAAATCTAGACTATTGTGTTGAACATTTAGAAATTTAGAGTGAAGAAAATATCCCCAAAAATGTTTCCAGAGAATTGAAAAGAAAAATACAATGCCATCTACCGATGAAATTCGGTTTGACTACAGATATCTCATAATTAACACATTAGGCAAGAAAGCAATAGATTAGTATCTTGATAAGATCTTTCATAATCCAGAATGCAATACCCAACCAGGGCTACATCCCTGAAGAAGGGACAGAAACTTATGAAAGCCAAACATCAAATATAGTCTTATTAAAAGGCTGAGGCGTAATCCCAAAATTATAGAATGTTCTCTCCTCTGTATGTTAACCCTACACCATAAACCTCCAGCATAAAAACAGTGATTACATAAAAAGGTTTACATATATAGACTCTCTCTGTGTAGCAATACATATGTGAATCTGAAAGCCTACAAGTGAAACAAAAACAAGGACAGTAAACAAATTTGAAGCCTCTGGTACCTATATCTACAATAAATGTGAAAAATGTCCCAAATTCTAGTCAGATTATCATAAATCTTCACACTAAGGGCCCATTTACCTTAGTGTCTATTATCTTCTGTAACACGTCGTGCTTTTAATTAAGGAATTACAAAGGCAAACCAAAAAGTCGGAAAAAATATGCTGAAAAGACAGAATAAACAGAACAAGGCTCAAATATGACATATAGATTGGAATTATCAGTCCAGGAATTTAATATAAGAACTATTTATTTGGGGGGCCTGGGTGGCTCAGTCAGTTAAGTGTCCAGCTCTTGATTTCGGCTCATGTCGTGATCTCAGGCTCGTGAGATCAAGCCCTGTGTCAGGATCCCCACTCACAGGGAGTCTGTTTGAGATTCTCTCCCTCTCCCTTTGCTCCTCATCACCCCACTCATGGTCTCTCTCTCTCTCTCTTTCTCTCTCTCTCTCTAAAATAAATAAATAAATCTTTTAAAAAGTAAAACAAAATAAAATAAGAACTATTTATGTATCATGGGTCTAATGGAAAAAGTAGACAATGTGCAAGAATGGATGGATAATGAAGAACAGTAAAGAAATGAGAACTCTGAGAAAGAATCAAAATGAAATGCCAGAAATCAATAACACAGTAACAGAAATGAGTTATCCCTTCAAAGTCCTCATCAACTAAGGCGTGTACCAGGGAACTTGAAGATATGTCAATAGAAAACTCCCCAGGTGAAATGAAGAGTAAAATATGAATTAAAAAAAAAGAATGTCCAAGAACTTTGGAATAATATCAAAAAGTGTAATATGGTCATAATTGGAATAATAGAAGAAACAGAGAATGGCACAGAAGGTATATTTGAAGTAATAATGGCTGAAATCATTCCAAAATTAATGACAGGAACCAAAATCATATCCCAGAAGCTTACAGAAAATAAAGCAGGAGAAATATAAAACCAGAACAAAACAAAATATACAACACACACACTCATTGCTAAGCATATCATAGTCAAAGTGTACAAAATCAAAGACAAAGAGAAAATCTTGTTGAAGGAAACCCAATGAAGAAAGAAACACCTTAGCTGTAGAGAAACCAGGGTAAGAATTACAGTGGCCTTCTAATCAAATCCTATGCAAGTAAGAAAAGAGTGGAATAAAATATTTGTGTTAAGGAAAAAAAATGGCCACCAATAAGTCTATATCCAGTGAAATAATCTTTCAAAAATGAAGGAGAAATAAATAGCTTTTCAGAGAAACAAAAACTGAATGGTTTCATTGTAAACAGACCAAAAATGTTAAAGGAAGCTCTTTAGATGAGAGATAAATGATTTATATCAGAAACATTGAGGGGCGCCTGGGTGGCTCAGTCATTAAGCATCTGCCTTTGGCTCAGGGTGTGATCCTGGCGTTCTGGGATTGAGCCCCACATGAGGCTCCTCTGCTGGGAGCCTGCTTCTTCCTCTCCCACTCCCTCTGCTTGTCTCTCTCACTGGCTGTCTCTCTCACTGGCTGTCTCTCTCTGTCAAATAAATAAATAAAATCTTTAAAAAAAAAAAAAAAGAAACATTGAGCTACATAAAGTAAGAGCATTGGATTCAAGTAAGCTTTTTGTAAATATTGCCAAATTGATTCTAAGATTTATATGGTAAAGCAAAAGATCTAGAACATCCAACATAACTTTGGAAAAATGAATATTTTAAAGACTCACATTGTTGGACTTCCTGCTGTAAAGCTGTTGTAATCAAGACAATATTGTATTGGTAAGATAAAAGATACATTGATCAATAGAATAGAAAATTCAGAAATAGACTTATAAAAATGTAGTGAACTAATTTTTACAAGAGCAATTCAATGAGAAAGGGTAATCTTTTCTACATTGTGCCGAAACAATTGGATGTCCGTATGCAAAAGAAACAAAAAAGAACTTAAACAGACTTTACAACCTAGAAAAATATTAAAATGGAGTAGAGATCTAAATTTAAGTTTTTTTAAATGATTAAATTATTTTTTAATGTTTCAAGTTTTTATTTAGCGGTCTAATTAAAATGTAAATCTCTAAAACTTCTAGAATAAAACATGAGAAATTTGTGTAAACTTCTGTTTGGTGGTGAGTTTTTAGATACAATGACAAATGAAAGCACTTGAGAGAAATGTTTTGTAAGTTGCACTTTATTAATATTAAAAAATTTGCTGTGTTAAAGGCACTGTTAAGAGAATAAAAAGTACATCATAAACTGGGAAAAAATATTTGCAAAGTTTATGTCTCCTAAAGGACTTGTACTGAAAATACACAAAGAGCTGATAAGTCTCAACTACAAGAAACAAAAACCCAACTAAAATAGGGTCAAATGACCTGAATTACAGCTCACTCATGAAGATATGCCAATGGCAAATAAGCATATGAAAAGTTCTCCATGATATATGTCAGGGAAATGTAAATTTAAACAACAGTGAGCTATTACTGCATGTCTGTAAGAATGGCTAACATTTTTTTTAAATGAAAATTCCATCACAAAGATAAGAAATACAAGGAATTCTTATTCATCGCTGGTAGGAATCAACAATGGTATAGTCACTCTGGAAGAACATTTGGCAGTTCCTTACAAAGCTAAACATAATATTACCATAGGAACCAGCAATTGTGTGCCTAGATATTTGCCCAACTGATCTGAAAACCTGCATGTGAAAGTTTATGGTAGTTTCATTCTTAATTGTCAAAAGCCAAACCAACCAAGATATCCTTCAGTAGGATGAGTATAAAAATGATGGTATGTCTTTTTGGAATACCATTCAAAGATAAACATTAATGAACTCTTATTATATACATCAACATGGATGAATCTTAAATGCATATTGCTAAGTGAAACAAGCCTGTCTGAAATAGCTGCACACTCTTATGATTCTATTTATATGACATTCTTGAAAAAACAATACAGACCAATTGTTGTTAGGTGCTTGGTGAGGCTTTGAGTAGATGAAGTTTCAATAGATAGATGAAAAGCAGGGGGAATAACTGTTAATATGGCAAAGTTACTCTGATACTGTAGTAGTGATTACATGACACTGTGCTTTTGTTAAAACTCATAGAAGTTTGCAGCACAAATAACGAAACTTAATATATGTGAATAAAGCAAAATTAATTAGGGAATTGGGAGACCTCAGCATGGAATGTGGCAGGTAACAAAAGAATTTAACTGTGTTAGAAATGTATGGTATAACCTCACTTAATAGAGTTGGGGAAAAGATTTTTATCTGGGTGAGCTTGGAAATAAGTGAATGCTTTTAGGACAAAAAGAACTGTACATTAGACTGTACTCTAGTTATAAAGTTATTTCTCATGGGGATGTGGGTTTACATGTTACATGTATACTGAGATTTTAAAAAAGTAAGTAAATTGATGGTGGATCGTGGGAGCCAGGTTTCTCCCTGGTGACATGGGAGGTAATAAACAACATAGGAAGGCTAGGAAGAACCATGTGGTACTAGATTAGAGCTGGGTACTTCAGTATGAATTCATTCAAATTTAATTCTAGATTGAAGTAAACATATATGATCGCATATAGATAGAAGCAATAAGCACACCTGGTGCCCAGATCTTGGTTTCTAACACCAGTAGGAAAAGAGAGGAAAATTAACAACTTGACAGTAGAATAACCTGATGAACATAACCGCCATCAGGACATAGAAGTTATCATTAGTAACTTAAACACCCAGTATAATCATAAGAAAAACATTAGACAAACCCATGTGGAAGGACAGCCCAAAAATTATATTGCCAGTAATCCTCAAAATGGTCAATGTCCTCAAAAACAAAGAAAGCCTTCAAAAGTGTGACTGCCAGGAGTCACGATGACTATATATAATGTGGTGGAGTTTATGGGGTTCCAGAAGAGAAAAGAGATACTAAGTAGGAATTAAGGACATCTGAATAAACTAGGGTTTAGTTAAAATCATGTGTCAATATTCTTCATTTGTGTGACAAATATACCATAATAATGTAAGATATTAACAAAGGGGAAACTGGACATGGTATAAAAGAGAACTCTTTGTATTATCTTTGCAGTTTTCAATAATTGTAAAGCTTGTCTATAATTAAATGTTTACTTAAAAAGTAAAGATGACAGGTATAAGAGGCGAGTTAAGTAAAGATTTTAAAATGTTTTTATGAATATGATAAAACTCATTCCAGCAAGGGAATAAGAATGCTGTGTGTATCCAAAGTAGATCTCTGTTCCAGTGAGAACACATCGCACCACCTTCCATTATAGAATTAACCCAATATGGTCAGTAGGTCCACTCAAGGAATGGGGGCATATTGTGACATCAGTGTTAGTCTCTGCTCTTGGCAGGTTTGACACTCAGCCATGGCTATAACCAGATGATTCTTGCTGAATGAAGTCCATGTTGCTGAACCCATACATAACCTCCATCTTGCCCAAGACTACATTATTCATGAACCCGTGAGGCAAGAAGAAGGGTGGCTTGGAGAGAGGCTGACTAAATACTCAAGAAACCATTTTCTTGTCCATCTGATTATTAAGATTTTCATCTGCTTCTATTGTTCTTTTCTTAGCTTTGGCATGGGGCACAAGTATGTTTATTAGAAATGTCTGTCTATGTATCTCTTTCCTATCCTCCTTGTCAACAATTTTCCAATCATATTTCTTCCAAGTTCCTGACTCTCAAGCCAAACTGTTAACCACTGCCTACCAGTTGAGGCAGACCTAAAATCCTGATCATCTCTACTTTTGGACCAAATTAACAACAAGATACACTACTTGATGTAGGATTTTGTCCAAAAATTTCGCTTCAGAGCTACCTTGAGTAAGATGCTAATGCCACCGAGGTCCATTATTGGGAGATACCAGAATATAATGTAGAATTATTTGTAAGCCAGGCCAAGGGTTTTGTCCACCAAAAAGTGAGCGTTAAGGAATGTTTCAAGGGCCATAGTTGTCAGTTGAGGAAGGGGAGGCAATATACTTGTAAGAGAAATCATGGAAACATGAGCACTTTCTCATGTGATTTATTTCTGTTTTTAGTAAGCACTTGAGCCTTATTTGTTTATACCACCTCTATTTGAAAATTGAGTGCTGTTGTGCACACCCAGCTTAAAGCTTGATGGGTCATACAACACCCAATTAATGATGAGCATATGGAATTGGTGGGCAGAGGTCAAATGTTTAGTCTTTTATAGGGCCCCCAAACGAGCATGGAATTGTTTCTCCTCAGAAACAAGAACTGTTTCTCCTCAGGAGAGTAGTTATCTGCAGAGGTTGGAATAGCTTTGCTCCAAAATTATGAAAGTGTACACTGTGATTTACTCACAGGGGCCTGCCAAACATTCCAGCCTTCATTCCTAACTTCAAGTACCATTAAATCTGTTGGGTCATATGGACAAGTGGCCTAGCAATCTGCACAGTAGCCTGGACTTATCGTACAACCTCTTCTCTGCATCCCGCTCAAGACTGGCATACTCTAAGCTAATTAGGTAAATAGATTGAAATTGCAAACACAAATGAAGTATATATCATTTCCAAAATCCAAAGAGGCCCACTAGGCACTGCTGTTTTTAGTTAGATCTGCAAGTTCAAGTGATACATATTTCTATTTTCCATATTTTCTGCAGGAAAGAGTGCTGCCAAAATTCCCAACATGGGGCACCTTTTTCTGTAGCCTCCAATAAAAATTCCCTCATTTCCCTTTCAGTCTTTACTAATATTCTCCTCAGGGCCCTTCTAGCTTGCACCTGACAGCTGGTCCCAAAGCTGATCCATGTTTCAGTACCAATATTTGTTTAGGTTATCTATGCTGCATGACAAATCCATTTTAAAACTTTCTGGATTAAACAACAGTGATTTTTTTTTTTTTTAAATCTCTCATGATTCTGTTTGTTGATTGCGGCTCAGCTGGGTGGTTCTTTTGCTTCATGTCATTGTCATCAGGTGCCACAGGCATCTGGAGTCTATACTGGGCTGGAATGTTCAAGACATTTAATTCACGTGGTTCTAATTAATGCTGGCTGGGAGCTCTTTCATGGATGTTGATGAGAACAACACAGTTTCCTCAGTGTGACCTCTCCATGTGGCTTGGATGTCAAACAGCATGGTGATTGGTTTTTAAGAGGGAATGTTTCAAAAAGGTGCAAGTGGACACTTCGGATCTCCTAAGGACTATGGAACTTACACAGTCACTTCAGCTACACTTTATTGATCAAAGATAGTAAACAGGGTGAGCCAGATTCAATGAGAGGAGACTACACTTTGTGTGAATACTAGAAAGTCTCATTCGTTGGGGTCCATCGCTGTGGATCAACTATAGCAGAAGAGTTTCAGAACTTTTGTGGTCAAATAGATAACAATATTAATGCCTAAAATTCCCTCATCTTGAGCATTGCAGTATGTTTTGCCTATCTGTTTCTCTTTAGTTTTCTACTATCCGGTCCTTATTACTTACTGCCCCCAGAATGTTCTGTATAAAAACAGATCATACATATGTTTCCACTGCTCAATACCATTTAATGATGCCTTCATACTTTAGAATAGAGTTTTTGCTCCATATTTTATAGTGTTTATGGTTTTAGTTCTTAGCACAGGTTTGAGCAGGTAGTCAGTGCAAATACAATTTTATGAATGGATGAATAAATGATGAATGAAGTACCGTTTAGTGAAAGCTTCTCTAAATTTCAGTTGCGATTTTCAAAACCAAGAAGGCATATTTAATTCCTCTCCTCTATTAGAATATGATATGATCAGCATCCTCAAATTCAGAGCTTAGTAAGAAAGACAGATACAGAAAGTGATAAGAAAAGTACAGTATGGTAAATTACATGAAAATACATTTAAAAAGTACTTTAAGAGAGAAATGGGAAAGTACTTAAAAAGCATATGTAAAAAGACATGTACACATGCAAGACAGTTTAATCTCAAACTTATTCAGTGTTCCTTTGATAACATATCTTTGCTTTTGTATAAAATTTCAATTTATATAAAACTGTGTATATAAAGATATGCATTGGGAAAATGGTTTAATAGATAAAATATAGTATGCATATTTCTTTTTAAAATGAAAGATAAATGCATAGGCAAGAGTGTCTTATTTTTATGTTGTGCACTCAAGCACTCATATATAATGTAGAAATCAATTAGATTAATTTTCATCTTGTTTTATAAAATGTGGAAATAATAGAGTAAGTCATATGTATGTGTTACCTTCTGGCAGTAAAGTAATAATAATAATAAATCTATTTTTGGCATTTCAGTGTACACATATTTTCTCCTAATTACTTCTACACTAATCAAAAAATAAGATGTTGATTTAATTTGATTTTAAAGTATTACAAGTGCATAATAGAAAGCAGATTCCAAAAATTCCTAACTGACTTTGACACTTTTTTTTTTTTAAGATTTTATTTATTCGTTTGAGACAGAGATAGAGAGAGAGAAAGAGAGAGAGCATGAGCAGGGGGAGAGACAGAGGGAGAGGGAGAAGCAACTCCCTGCTGAGCCAGGAACCCAATGTGGGGCTTGATCCCTGGACCCCAGAGATCATGACCTGAGCCAAAGGCAGGCGCTTTAACCATCTGAGCCATCCAGGAACCCCAAACAACAAACTTATTCTTTATATAAATGATTGTCTTCAGCAAATATATTTATAAATATATTTTCTTACTACCATTTGCACATTTTGAAACCTTCTGCATTCTTGTTTTACTTATCACTTGAGAATGATATGGCTTCTTGATCTAGGCATGCTTAAATAGATATCATTTTGGACAGTGTGAGAAAGAATTTGTTCTTCATCCTGCTTTCAGGATTGGTTATAAAAAGCTTCTCTCCAAGACAAAGTCCACGTATTTTAGATATACTAAATGGTTTTAGAGAGTTAAGACAATGCTTTCCATCTAGATTTTGCATGTTATAATAAAACGGGTGTGTGTATATATTTATACAAACATAAGATTACACCATGATTAACTTTGTATACAACCAAATGAAATAGGCTTAATGCTGTAATTTTACTGTACTATATATCAACTTTAAGTGATAGTTTACTAATTTCTTCATGTAGATTTGGATATGATCATGTACATGCTTAAATTCGATTTTTAAAAATTATTTTACCTCGAAACACTTTCTTATACAATCCCCCAACCCCAGGTTAAGCCGCCTTCTCCATCAAGCAATCCGTATTAACAATTGAATATGTATTCTTTTATAATTTTTCTTCATGCTCATAGGATCAGGGAAGGGAAGGCAAGCAATAAGGGCATGTCATCAAGCAAGTTAACCATGGAAGCCACTGGAACATATAAGCCATTGTGGAATTTGAAGGGTCAGTATAGCACATGTACCTCAAATTATCTCTCCAAAAGGAATAAAAGAAATGGGGTACTTTTCCACCAGTTCCCATCAATTATTAGTTGAGGGCTGTTATTGAGGACATGCATTACTGAGCAGCACTGTGAGCCTGCAGTGTCTGCAGGCAAAGTGAGTTCCTATTGTCAAGGAAAGCCCTTAGGCAAGTGATGCAAATACTGGTGGTTTGAGAGCTGGCTGAAATACACTGCGCTGGTAAGTTCTCTGAGGCTCTGGACAAGATACTGCCAACTTTGCTGTCAGAGAAACCTTATAAATCACCTGCTGACAATGGCAGAGCCTTCATCAGTCCGTATTACTGAATAACTGTGTGGAACCCCTACTCCAGCGTTGTAGATTGGACTTTAATAGAGCAAGAAATAAAATCATACATGTTAAAGAATGGAGACTAAGGATTTCTGTGTTATAGCAGCCAATGCTAATGGATATCTGATGCTTCTCTGACTCTGAAGGACTCTAAAAATGAGGAATCAAATTTTCAATAGCCTTAATCCTTTGTTGGAAATCAGGATACCATTACCTCCACTTCAAATACTTTATTTAAAATTCTTTTATTTTTTGGATTTGATGTCCTCTTGTTTTTTGTACTTTATTTTATTATTTTTTTATTAATGTTCAGTTAGCCAGCATATAGTACAACATTACTTCTAGATTAGTGTTCAGCAATTCATTAGTTGTGTATAAAACCCAGTGTTCATCACCACATGTGCCCTCCTCAATACCCATCACCCAGTTACCTCATCCCCCAACCACCCTCCTTCTGTAACCCTCAATTTGTGTCATGGAATCCAGAGTCTCTCATTTCTTCTGATTCAGGTTTCCCCCTTCCCCTGTGGTCCTCAGCACTATTCCTGATGTTCCACATATGAGTAAAATTCTTCAAAGAGGGGGGTGCTTGGGTGGCTCAGTCTGTTAAGCGTCTGACTTGGTTTCGGCTTAAGTCATGAGCTCGTGGGTTGTGGGATGGAGCCCTGCATCAGGCTCCCATTCAGCAGGGTATCTGCTTGAGATTCTCTCCCTCTGCCCCTTCCCCTCCCACTCTCTCTCTCTGTCTCTAAAATAAATAGATCTTTAAAATTCTTCAAAGAGGTACTGAAATCTCTTTGTAACTCTCATTCTGCATTGCTATGAAGTAATGCATAAGACATTAGGTACGATTTGTTTTCAACATGACAATATCTTGCCTGCTAAGGTATTACTGGAACCATCAGAACCTTTGAACCTAACTGTATTTTTGTTGATGAACAAGGTATCTATAGACTCCATCATCAATCAATTAAATAGGAACTCTTCATTCTCTAATGTCTCACCCTTCCTTTTAAAATCACTTTAGCAAGAAATTTTTAGTGCCTTCTAGACATTATGGTAAGAACAAACAGGAAGGTAAAGTTTTTAAAATCTTAAAATATTAAGAAAAATCCTTAATGGTTTATTCTCACTTGCATTTTTAGCTCTCGTATCTCCTCTGATGTGTTGCCTGCTTCTTAGGTTTACCATATGTAGTCATTTTCACAGTTATTTTCCCCCTTTGGGTCTCAAATTCTTTAAGTGAATTAAAACCCAGTATGCTTTTATTATTCTCTTATAAACTACCTTTACTGCATTTATAGGAATTAATTGGCTGCTTATTAAACATAGAGAACTCAGAACAACAGTTCATGTATATTGTGCATTTTAGTCATCGTAAACACATTGTAGAATAGGCACTGATATTTTGATTGAAAATACCAAAGCTGTTGTCAAAGATTTCGAGCTGTTAAGTGACAAGACCAAGTTTAACTCAAATATAGCTAAGCCAATATATTCACTTTTGTGTACCTCCTCTCTCAGTAGATTTATTTTCTACAGTATCTGATGCCCAATGTTATAGTAACAGAAAAAAAACAGATTAAGATCCCATAATGTAAAACATTGAGATATTTAATGATAATATTAAATTTGAGGATTAAGAACGTTTCTTAATACTGAAAATATTTGTGGATATGCCTGTTCACTTGTAATGCTTATCTTAAGTTACAACAATAATGAACTGGACAAATTTTTTTTTAAAAAAAAGTATTATGTGCATTGTTCTCAGGTTATAAAAAGATAAATCAGTTGCCTTCGGTAGTTTATTCTAGGTTCAGAAAAAAACGCTATGCATATATTTGGCAGAGTTCTCTATTTGTTATTATCTGAAGAAATCTATTAATTTCAAATGTGTGGCATATTTGAGCAAAGTAAGAGAAAATAATTAATGTGGTACAACAACATTGTGTGGGATTTACTCATGTTACTTGCCAAGATTTGAGCAGAATGTAAGAAATTAGCATTGATCATCAGTGTCTCATGATTTCTTTCATCAAGCTAAATCCAGTCACATCTGGAGTCTTTAATTGTGCCTTACAATAAGTTTAGCATACTGTAATTGCTAATTAAAAGAATTGGAAAAGTCAACATGAGGGTAAGCAATTTCATGAAATAATGTATTTCTTTTAAGCTACTACTAGCATATACAATTAGTTATACAATTACCCTTTTATTTCCATTGTCTTGTACTTAGAAACTTTACTGTAATGTAACACTTTAGTAAATAGACATGTTCTTACCCTTCCATTTTCATTGCTTCTGTCTCATTTGCTTTCAAATTCTTATTCTTTAAATTTATAATTTCATTCACATTGAATTATTTTATTTAAACATTTTTTTCTTCCCATTCAGAGTGAAGGTGGTAATTTGTTAGGAGGTATGTATGTGGTTTTTGAAATAGGATTTAGCTACTCTTAGGAAAATACTGTAAATAAGCTCCCAAAGAAAGACTCTCCTGCAGCAGTACAACATAGTGCAGTGATTTCCAAATTTTAGTATGCGCGTGTCACCTGGGTTGCTTTGAAAATTTTCAGTTTTGGGGTGCCTGTGTGGCTCAGTCAGTTAAGCGTCTGCCTTCGGCTCAGGTCATGATTCCAGGGTCCTGAGATGGAGCCCTGGGATTGGAGGGGGTGGTTACCTCCTCTCTTCCCTGCTTCTGCTCTCTCTCACCATCTCTGAATAAATAAATAAAATCCTAAAAAAAGTTTTTTCAGTTTGTAGGACCCCATCTTAAGATATTTTATTTTCATAAGTGGAGAGGAGAAGTAGGAAAATGAATTTTAATAAATAAATTGGCAGATCTGATTCAGGTGGTCTCTGGTAATGGATAATCATTTATGCAGAATCTAAGAATAAAAGATCTGATACAAATATTATCAAGGAAGCCTTTGGTTGTCAGTCTATGTTTGTTCCTGGGAAAGAGACATCTAATGCCTAAGTCACCATGTTTACTTGTGCTCCAATGGGTCTAATAATAATGTGCAACCCCAGCTCGGAAATCTTTCCTATTGGTAGAACTTAAGAACAGACAATAGTTAGATCTATCTATTCTATGTCAATAATTCCAGCAGACTTTCCACTGGTCTCCCAGCCTATCTCATCTCCTCTGAAATCTAGTGCTGAAGGAGAGTGGTGCTGTCAGTTTGCCTAAAGCACAAAGGCAAACAACTCAGCGGTCCAGCACCCTCCTCTGAGTGGGTGGCAGAACGTTCAAGTTAAAGGTTCAAGTGTACTGAAAGCAGAATGTGGAAATTAGTTTTTCCTATTCGTAATCAAGTAGCCTTTCCTCTATGTGATCCTATCCTGGTTGTATATTGTAATAGTAATCCTGGTTGAAATGGTAGTATTGAATTTGATTATGTTACAAGCTTTTTGCTTCTTACCTAAAATAATTTTGTTTCTAATAAATGAAATTTCATTTTGGAGAGAAAGAAATGAATAATTTTCTTAAACACATATAGGCTTTGCACACAATGAGAGAGCTTCACATCTACATTTGATTATTCACATTTATGCTTCATGTACTTAATCATGACTCACTGATCAAAAGTGACCACACTAGAACCTCTCATTAAGCTTCCTGTTAATAGATCATAATTGCTTCAAAATGTCTCTGTACATCTTTAATATAAAACATGCCTTTTGCAAATTTAAGAAAACTTTATTAATATGGACTCATATATTTAAGAAATTATTGTAATTTGGATAGTGTTGTGTCAAAAATGTAGCATGAAAAGCGGCATTTATTATATAAGTTTATTGTTTTTAAAACCAATTAAGTTTTAGACAAGCAAATCTGAATAAAACAGTATAAACTTACACTGTCAGATGTATCTATTTAAACTTGATCAATCGATGATTAGCATTTTTTTCAGTTTAACATATTATTTATAGCATATACGAGGTAACAGTTTAAAGAAAAACTACTTTTCAAAAGTGTTTGCTGTTGTTCTAAAGAAATGAAAAGTATTTTCTCTAAAAGAGACTCCTCTTGGTGCAGTGCTGTGTTAGCCTGGGGATGGGATAATGCAGTCAGAGTGTAACTGCCCCTCTTACTTTTCTTTCTTTCTTTTTTTTTTTATAATGATTTTTTATTATATTATGTTAGTCACCATACAGTACATCCCCGGTTTTCGATGTAAGGCTCGATGATTCATTAGTTGTGTATAACACCCAGTGCACCATGCAATATGTGCCCTCCTTACTACCCATCACCGGCCTATCCCATTCCTCCACCTCCCTCCCCTTTGTAGCCCTCAGTTTGTTTCTCATAGTCCATAGTCTCTCATGTTTCATTCCCCCTTCTGATTACCCCCCCCTTTCTTTATCCCTTTCTTCCCCTACTGATCATTCTAGTTCTTATGTTCCATAGATGAGAGAAATCATATGATAGTTGTCTTTCTCTGCTTGACTTATTTCACTTAGCATTATCTCCTCCAGTGCCGTCCTTGTTGCCCTCTTACTTTTCTAATGTGATTCTTTTGGTCTCTGTGGTCCAGGGGGTCTTCCTCTTACCTCCCTGTTCTAGGATCTTTACAATGATGTCTCGTTTATGAATATTTGCTAGTTGGTCTTCTTTTGAGGGGGACTGAAGTCAGAAACAACCTATGTCACTATCTTGATGATTTCACGTGTTTTAAATGCTTGCACAAAGGTTCCCTTCCTTGTACAAGTTAAACAACTCAGCAAATCTGGAAACTCTCTTTTCAATGCTTGATGAAGGGAATCTAATACATATTAAGTGCTTACAATGTAGCAGGCACTTTGCTGGACAGCTTGTACAGTTATTCAAATGGTAATAATAACAAAATACCAGCTGTAATTTTACGGGTTATAAAAATAAGTACAGAATTTTACCACTGGAAATTTTGTGAAATAAAGAATCCAAAACTCCTCACTTGGGGAATGCCTACAAATGCTGAGTAAATCTGACGATTCTTTAAATTCCATACCTGAATTCTCAAAAAAGAAAAATTCCAGAAGCCAGTAACAAAGAACAAAACGGAAACAAACAAGAACAATAAATAAAAATCGAACCTTAGTAATTTTGAGGTGTTATTACCTATTATGATAGCCAAGAGACAGTGATTTTCCACAGTCTCATAATTACAGAAGAAACCTTGAGCATAAGCTGGCTGGAGAATAGCAGATGAAACTTCTTGGTTAAACCATCATCCTAAAAGGGCTAAATGTTTATTAAAAGGGTCTACCAGACACAAGCAAATATATATATATAATTCCACCCCTCCCCCCGCCCCCATGGCAAAGAATGAGAACAAATCAGAATGTCTGACCTGGTCTCAAGGAGGTATAAAAAAAGTCTCTCTTGAGAATTTGTAACCACATATTTTCCCTCAGATGTGGTTAGGGTTTGAATTGAAACTCCAAGATAATGAATTAACATGAAATATTACACTGAACAATAATAGGCCTGAGGTGACAGGAGGAAGAAACACAAACTAATTGGTGAGGGCAAAACTCTTAAATCTCAAGGAACATTTGATTTCCATATTGAAATGAATGCAAACTCCAAAATCACAAGATTCACAGCTAAAATAATTCATCATGAGTTAGAATTAGCAGAAACAAAACATCAGAATTGGCTTCTAAATATAATTTACATCTAATAGAATTGTTTTATAAAGAACATAGCAAAGAATTACCGAAGATAATTTATAATTATAGGATGCTCAGTTCTTCAGGAAGATAAAAGTTTTAAATATTTAAACAATAATATGGTTTCAAAATATACTTGTAGACAAATTCATAGTGTGAGATTATAACATTACTCTAAAAAAGTGAGAAAAAAAAGAATGCCCATCCATACTTTATTGTAGCAACAAAATTTTGGATATCACTAAAGAAAACTGCAGTCATCAAAAAGTTAAAGAGGATGTTATTAAAACTTTATGCCAGTGTGTCTGAAACTTTTAGATGTGTGGCCTAATTCTTTAAAAAATACACCAGCAAAAATGGGTTAAAAAAACATAGGAAACTCAACTATTTCTGCAAACGATGAATATATAGAATAACTAGTTAGAAATATTTTTCTACGAAAAAATCTAAGAAACCAGGAAGGCCTGGAAGGCTTCGCTCATAATTGTTGTACAACTATAAAGGGAAACATTTTTCTACTCACATTTAAACTACTCCAGAAAATTGAAATGAGAAGTTTTTCCTCTCTGTATGAAACAAAAAATCTTTGACACCAAAACTCAAAATGAGAGTTGACAAAAATAAAATTATTATAGATGTAACATTCCTAAGGAACAAAATAAAACAAAGAACTTTGCAAACTAAATGCTGAAGTGAATAAAAAGATAAAAGCAATAGAGCAAAATTTAATGAGTGTTATAAAAAAATCTTCCAATGGAATATTACTTTGCATTTTATAATATATTGCTTCGTATTTGTAAACTACAGAAAAATAATGACAGAAAGATCTTTCAGAATTAAAATCAATTTGAGACACTTTAAAAGATTTTAATAATTGAGGAGTCACGTGTTGCATGGTGCACTGGGTGTTTTATGCAACTAATGAAGCATCGAGCTGTACATCGGAAACCAGGAAGTACTGTATGGTGACTAACATAATATAATAAAAAAACATTAAAATAAAAAATTTTTTTTAAAGATTTTAATAATTGTGAAGTTTTAAGAAATGCTTAGCAAAATTGATTGTAGCCAAATTTAGAAGTATAAAAATAACGTTTGATTTTTGTTCAAATTTTGTATGGCTATAATACAGTGTTTCTTTAAAATTGGAAGTATGTAACAATTAAAAATTAATATTGATATTTCACTTTCATAGAATGTAAACTATGTGTTGTGGTTATACCTGTATGTCAAAATTTAAATGCTGTGCTGCTTAGTGTTTACATCTTATAAATCAGGGAGAGATCAGGCTTACAATCATATTCTGGTGAGCTTGAACGAAAAATTTAGGCTTTATTCCTACTCTTTCCATTGGAAGAAAGAGAATATGTAAGTTCATATTACTGTCCATCAAAGGAAATTGAAAGATACAATTCCCAATGCTGTTAATGTAATATGGAAATATTCTACACTTCATTACATTTATGGCTACACATATACTTTTGTATTGAATCATTTAATACAATGATTACATTTTATGATTGGAAATTATGAATATGTTATAATTTTGTTTTTTTGGTTACCGAATTTGTCATAAGAATAAGGCAGTACAATTTTAATTATTTCATATGCTCTGCAAATTGCAGCAGAATATTATATTTTCATTTATATCTACGTTTGATTTTTGAATAAATTTGTACCTTCCATTTATAATATTAATATCCTAGAAATTAGCAATCATCAGAAAATACTTAAAGTAACATAAAAATTGTGTACATTTTGGCTGGTAGTCACTCTTTAGGTTTAAATGTAGCTAGTGTACATAAAAAAAGAAAACAAAATGCAGATTTATATAAACCTGCTGGGTTTGGAACAAATCTTTAGGAGTTTTTATATTAGTCCATATTTTGGTCAAAAAAATCTACACTTCTAGGGGCGCCTGGGTGGCGCAGCGGTTAAGCGTCTGCCTTCGGCTCAGGGCGTGATCCCGGCGTTCCGGGTTCGAGCCCCACGTCAGGCTCCTCCGCTATGAGCCTGCTTCTTCCTCTCCCACTCCCCCTGCTTGTGTTCCCTCTCTCGCTGGCTGTCTCTATCTCTGTCAAATAAATAAATAAAAAATCTTTAAAAAAAAAAAAAAATCTACACTTCTAATGGTGGGTTCAGTCACAGAGACTTTGAATGCAAACAACACCAGATGACTCTCTGTGTGTGTGTGTGTGTGTGTGTGTGTGTGCGCGCACACACGCACATGTATTTTATTGAACAAAAGTCAATGACGTTATTTATATTCACTGGTAAATATGTCTACTTTATAATTTTATTTATTTATTTATTTATTTATTTATATTTTTAAAAAGATTTATTTATTTTAGAGAAAGATTGAGAGAGAGAGAGTGCTCAGGGGCAGGGAGAGGCAGATGGAGAGGGCAAGAGAGTCAGTCTTAAGCAGACTTCTAGCTGAGTGTTGAGCCCAAAGCAGGGCTCAATCCCAGGACCCAGAGATCATGACCCTAGCTGAAATCAAGAGTCAGATGCTTAACTGACTGAGCCACCCAGGAGCCCCTCTACTTTATAACATTAAATTAATTAGTTATGTTTTAGTTATATAAGCAGGAGATATTTAAAATTGATATTTCAAATTTTACCTTTACTTTTAAAAAAATATTTTATAGTTTATCTATTAGAGAGAGAGAACATGAGCAAGGGTCCGGGGGGGGGGGGTGCAGAGAGAGAAGCAGAGTCTCTGCCAAACAAGAGAGTCCTACGCAGGGCTTGATCCCAGGACCCTGAGATCATGACCTGATCTGAAGGCAGGTGCTTAACTGACTGAGCCACCCAGGCACTCTGGTATTTTAAATTTTAAGGTTAAATGTATACTTGGTAATCTTTCCATATAGTACACAAATGTATGTAATTATTATAAATTATCTAGTGCACATGAAAGCACAAGTTTCCAGAGAAACTATATTCTTCTAGAAATTTTCTATGCACATGTAAGCAATCTTCTAGGTTTTTAAAAAGTTCTTTATTATTTAATTTTTCAATATTTATGACACAATTGATGTTGAATTAAAAATCAGTTTGAAAGAGCATAGGAGAATTAATTTTCAGAAAATGAACATACTTGGGTAATGCTACTTAGATGAGAAAAGAGAATATTGCTAGCACTTAGAAGGATGTTCTTTTAAAGCTCTAAGACAGCAGCATATTTGGAGAGCTGTTTCATTTCATTGAAATGTCGTCATTTGAACCTCATACACCAGTAGCCAAAGAATCAAAAAACAGTTCACAACATTCCCTAATGAGAATGATGGTGAACATAAGGGATAATGAGGTTAATGGTACACAACAAGGAGGAGGAACAGGAGGGGTGGAACTCCGGGGATCCTGGGATACTCCCCTTTGAATGTCTTGCCCAGTGGAAGGTTATATTTACCTTAAAGGGGGAGAGCTACCAATGTGTAGTAACTCTCAGGAATAAAGGTTGTATCACTAGATAAATGCTTTTAAAATATGGAGGCAAAAAATAAATAAAAATAAAAATATGGAGAGAATGCTGAGAGAAAAGAGAATACAAGATACATATATGGAGGTGAGAAGGAGATAGAGATACTCAGGAAAGCAATCACCTTAATTTATGTCAGAATTAGGAGAGCAGTCACCTCATGTGGGAAGAGGTAAGAGTTTGGTTAGGTGTCTATCTATCTATCTATCTATCTAATCAAACTCTTACCTCTTCCCACTTGAGGTGACTTCTTTCCTGAATCTCATATGTGTTATTTAGTGGCTTTTTTATAACAGGTGTTCTCTTTTAAATTTTAGTTGATTTTCACTTTATGAAAAAGTGTCATATGGTTAAAAGGGTTGGATTGAGATATAGCTGACATACAACACTGTATAGCATCAAGGTGTATACAGCATAATGTTGTTTTTAGAATATTCCATAGGTCACTTTACTTGAATAATGACACCTGATGAGATGAATCATTTGCTCCACTATAAACTTAACTTTGTTAAGCTTAGATTGCTTCTCAGCACTTAATGTGTGTTAAAATAGAACAAAAACAAAACAAAACAAAAAAACCTATTCACTGAAGGGCAGCATATGTTGTATTTATTATATAATCTTCCTGTGGCAAGTAAGAACCAAATTAGAGTAATTTATTTGTAAAAGTAACTTGTGAGGCTCTTTTAAGAGAGATTAGGCATCTATTCTTCTTGGGGAGATGTAATTATGCTCAGTTTTGCATATGTATTCATGTTGAGATAGACCATTATTTCAAAATACTCTATTTCCTCTCTCAATCTCTTATAGTTCATATATGGTTTTTCAGTGAAATAATAAGAAATCCTGATTCCTATTACATACAAGGAAAATGAAAATTTCCAGTGTCTATTTATTTCATATTTATGTCATATTTACATTTACCCATGACAATCAAAAATCCTGGTGGAACTGATAAAACATTTTCTAAAAGATTATATATTATATAAAACTATTAAATGGTGAACAGTATCATTTGGTAATTGTTATAAAACATTTTTGTGTCGCGTAACAATTGTCTTATCCAATTTGACAACAGATTATAACACATGTAGCCATATAAGGTTTTTCATCTTTAGATGAATATCAGAAAAAAATAAGAGACTTGGCAAAAATTTACTTTGCTTTATTTTATCTTCCTTGCATGATATGCATGATATTTAATTAAGACTTTTTATCTTTATCAATTTGTGAATACACGGCTTGATACTTATTATAAAATATATCTTTTCTGAGCATTTTAACACCTGGGGTGAATTATGATAATTAAGTACTATATCATTATGTTCTTGCTTTTCCTTTCCGGCCCCTACTGTGAAAATTCAATTTCCAGATGCTTTTGATGTTTCCAGTTTAAAGGTGTAAAAGAGATCTGTCTTTTCTAAGCCCTCAGGTTTGTCATATTGGAGATTCATTTTATAGCACTCTTTCAGTGGTTTCTTGCTTCTCCAGCCAAAATGGTACGTGCATTTTTCAGGGGAAAGAAAGATTCTGCATGGATAGGTTAGGTTTCATTGAATAGATTTTAATATTTCAAATTATTCTAATCAGTATTTTTGAGAAGACAAGAAAGGGAGGTAAAATTAAAATTACATTGAATTTGTCTGAAAACACAAATTCCAGCACAGCTATGTCATCTTGAGTGGGTCATTAATAATCTGGTCATTCCCCCCCCCATTTTATCAAATGAATACAACCGCTCTCTAATATAAATGCAGTAAACATTAAATGAAATAACCAGTATAATGCATCAGATAAACTATATAGCTCTACATAAGAAATTAAGGTGGTATTGCTGTTGTTGCATTGATCATGATTTTTTTTAGATACATATTTTAGACTTGATCTTTGATGTAGAAAAATACTATGTAGGGTGTCTTATTGTTACATAATAGATAAAGGTAATTATCTTACATCTTTTAAAGGCAAAGTATATAATATTCAGAGATTTTTAAATTAGCTTAAGGGGATTATGCCGTTTTCTTTATCTTTTACTTACCTGACAGGCTGAATTTTAATGGCAAAATATTTAATATTATTTTTGTTTAATATTCTATAGGGGTTTATACAAAAATAATTCAAATGCAAATGCATGATAAATATGTGAGTAGTTGTGTGCATATAAATATACATAAGATATGTAATTATTTTTTTCTTATCTCAAGGATCTGTATAGATTATGGCTGAAACTATCTCAGAATTAACAAGTGGCATTTCTGAAAAAAAAAATAGGATAAACTAGAAATAGTGGGAGATTTAGAAGGTGGGTCATTTGATGCAAGTGTCCCCTGTATTCAAATTTGTCTTAAGATGTTACAGATGAGATTCAGTGAAAGGAAACAGGACACTGGTATGTTTTATTTTGTTATATTTAAGTAAGCCATTAGTGTCCGACTTTATATTCTACAATTTTAAAAATTGTGAAGACATTAAGGAGGGCATGTGATGTAATGAGCACTGGGTATTATATAAGACTGATGAATCACTGACCTCTACCTCTGAAACCAATAATACATTATATGCTAATTAATTGAATTTAAATTAAAAAATGGAAAAAAAGAGAAAGCTATCAATATATTTTTTAACTTTTTAACATAATTTGGACATTTATGACAAATTGGAGTAGAGTATTGAGAAATAGGAATGGAGAATTATAATTTTTATTTAGTATGGAAATTTAGAAAAAGATAATCAAAAAGAAGAGGGCTCTGGAGCAAATATTAGTAAGTCACTCTTCCAGACAAGTGTTTATATTAGAAAGGCAAGACAGCAAAATGGTTAGGACTTTGGAACCAGACTGGTATTAAAATCCTAATTTTACTATTTTCTATTGTGTGACCTTGGACACAGAACCGCTCAATATATTACTTATTAATTAGGAAACGAGGATTAATTCAAACAAATTTAAATAGACCCTGTCCAAGATAAATTAAGTTTTCAGTCTTTCACAATTTAGCCCATTGTAACTCAAGTGAAAATAAAGATTATTTTAGGTATCTATCAAACTATCTTAATCTTATAATTTATACAGTAAAATGGATCAGTCACAGAAGTATTATCTAAAAACTCTGTCTCTGTAGGTTGCAGAATAACACTGAGGTCTAACCCATGACTTCACAAAATGTCAAGCATTCCATGTTCTCAACCTGATGTGTGAATTGGATTTCTGATACTCAGAAATGTGATTATTGATAAGTCTTTAGGGGGTTCACATGGGAGGGAAGGCAGAAAAGACAAAAACTGAAATTCAGAAAAATCTATATTTAAAAGAAATCAGGGCACCTATACGCTAAAATAGAAACACAACCGCTACCAACAAGAAGAAAAACCTGACTCATAGATGTTGCATATCCCACTCTAGTTCAGTGTTAGGGCTAGTTTGGGTCCAGAATTTGTCATTATTGAGGGGGCCAATGTTCCCAAGTTTAAATTATATTTTAATGTAGTCCTGTTTGACTCATTTAGTGATGTTAAGGTTGATCAGTGAATTCCAGGGGTAACAGCCTAATGTCTTTTGTTGTCCTTCATGATGAGAACATAAAACAGTGAGTTGCATTTGGCACCACGTAACCATACAGTTTCCCATCAAATTTAACTTTTCAGCTAAAATTTCTTGTCATTTGCTGATGATCATTGCCCTAAAAATTATAGCATATTGCAAAATAGTAATATCGTCAAATTAATAGAATTAGATTTCAATTAAATATGAAGGTGTATTAGCTTTAAACTGCACGTTCCTAATTACACAGCTTCAATATATACATCAAGAGAATTACAAGGAAAAGTTGAAAAATACACATAACATTTGGATATTTTTATATACTTTCTTGGCAATTGAGAGAGCATGAAAACAACAAACAAAAAACAGCTTTGAAGAATCTGAAGAGCATAATCCCTAGCTTGACCATGGGCATTAGAGAACCATTTAATTGAATAATTTAAGAATATTCATTCTTTTCAAGCACAGGTGGAATATTTACAAATATTGGTCATATTTTATGAGTTTGATATTAATTAGATCTCAAAGCAAGATAAGGACAGAATTGAAAATTAAAATATATGTCAAATATTTTTTTGTCAACTCAAATGAGAACGTACTGACAAAATATTGGTCACTGCATTTCATAAATGGCACTTAACAGATCTCACTATATTCAGTTTATTTTAGGAATTTGAGATTATTTCTGTATTATTTTTCATATTAGCTAATTTATCGTATTAACCAATTAAAAGATAAATGCAAATAATCATCTCAATGGGTGCAGTAAAATATTTAGAAAGTTAAGAAACTATTCATGGAGAAAAACATTCAGTAAATTGAGGATTAAAGAAAACTTGCTTACTCTGAAAAAATTGATAGTAACCACAAAACTTATACAGAGTGCTCAATGAAAAATCATTAGAAGTATACTTTTAAAATCAGTAACAAATTAAGGATGCCCAAAATTGCTATTAACATTTTTCTGAAGTCTCTGTCCAGGCAATGATATATAAAAGTATAAAACTTTTTAAGTATTGGGAAGTAAGAATTAGAGTAAGTGTGTTTGTATCTCTCTCTTTTTCTCTCTGTCTCTCTGTGTTTCTCTCTGTCTCTGTTTCCGTCTCTGTCTTGTTCTCTCTCTCTCTCTCTCTCACACACACACACAAAGCAAAGAAAGAACCAAAAATACCTATTATTTAACCTATTACTAGGATCATCAAAAGAGATTGGCAAGGTGTTTGTTAAAGAAACCAATTATAAAATTATTGTTAATTTTTAATAAGCAATAGAAAATGTAAGTTAAAACGAGATGCATTTAAATTGCAAAGGGAAAATGCAAGGGATCTAAAAATATATAAAAGACAAGTGGTACAACTCTGGAGAAAATAAAGGGAAGTCCTCTTTCATGATAGGAAAAAACAATATTCTAAAAATGTTGACCTTTAGATCCAATAAAATTTCATTAAAATCTCCCCACTTTGTGTTTTTCATAAAATTTAACAAAAATTTTCCAAAGGGTATTTCAAATGTCAAATAACTAGGAATATCCAAGTTATTACTTTCAGAGTATCCTTCCATTTGATATCTAGATTTATTATAAATATGGACTAATTTAGAGGCAATAGCTAATATTTTAGTTTTATATCTTAATATATTTTCCAAAGAGTTTAAAAGAATCGAAATATTTTTCATTTCAATATTGTTTATGTCAAAGTGAAGTGTTCCTAATTAATATATTAAAAGTTAACTTAAAAATTGTATTCATAGTGTATGTGGCTTTAAGGAAAGTGTCTCATAATTTGCATCTTTTAAGTTTTTATTTAAATTCTAGTTAGTTAACATATAGTGTAATATTAGTTTCAGGTGTATGATATAGTGATTCAACAATTCCATATATCACAACAAGTACACTCCTTAATCCCCATCACCTATTTAACCCATCCAGCAATTGTACTACTACCTATTTATCCAAAGAATACAAAAATACTAATTCAAAGGGATACATATACCCGGATGTTTATAGCAGCATTTTCTACAGTAACCAAATTAGGGAAATACCCCGAGTATCCAGATTGATGAATGGATAAAAAGGAGGTGGTATGTATATATGTGTACACACACACACACACACACACACACACACACATGCACACATTCAGTGGAATATTACTCAGCCATTAAAGGAATGAAATCTTGCCATTTGCAATGACATGGATTAAGCTAGAGAGTATTATGCTAAGCAAAGTTAGGATTACTACATTTTAATAAAAATGGAGAGTTTCTTAAAATTTTTCCTGCTCTAATTATATTTAGTTTCTATGAAGATTTAATTAGAATTATTTACCTTGAAAGCATTTGTTTGTCAAGTTTACTATAAGTAGCAGATAGCAAAGTATAATTAATTCGATTTTTACTTTATAAAGTAAATCACACGAAGCACAGAAATTAGCACTAATGTAGAAGTCAGATCCAAGATGTCTCTTTAATAATAATGCGACACATTTGCCTCCTTTCAACTTAAAATCATATCCTTGCCATTTATCAAGTGTCATATAAAAATCAACATAACCTCAAGAAAATGCTCAGTACTTTTGGGATAACTTTACTTCATGCATGAAATAAGGATAATACAATAATGATATTACTATTACTGAATTTAACTAATTTGAGATTAATTTTTCTTGACAATCTGAACATTGAACATAAAGACATTTCTGATGCTAATAAATTCTGCATAGTAATCACTATTCACATATGATTATACAGGTACCATTCCATAATGATAGTTCTTTATTACATCACTTAAGACATAACTCTTGTTTTTAACATTTTTTTGTTGTTGAGATATAATTGATTTATAACATTGTGTAAATGTAAGGTGTACAACATAGTGGTTTGATACATATATATATTGCAATATGATTACAGCTCTTGAGTTAGCTAACATCTCTATAATGTCACATAGCTACTTCTTTTTTGTGGTAAGAACAGTAAAGGTCTAGTCTTTTAGCAACTTTGAAATTTATAAGTCAATATCATTGACTCTATTCGCTAGAGTTGTGCATTAGGTCTCCAGAACTTATTTATCTACTAGTTTCAAATTTGTATCTTAAACAACATCTCCCCAATCCCCCCATCTCTCAGGCCCTGGTAACCATCATTCTATTCTCTATTTTTATGTGTTCAGCTTTTTTTTTTAATTAAAGATTTGTATTTATTTATTTACTTGAGAAAGAGAGAGAGAACACAAGCAGAGAGGAGGGGCAGAGGGAGAAGGAGAAGCAGACTCTCCTCTGAGCAGGGAGCCTGATTCGGGGCGCCATCCCAGGACCCTGGGATCATGACCTGAGCCGAAAGCAGACCCTTAACTGACTGAGCCACCCAGGCACCCCGGTTCAGCTTTTTTAGACCCACATATAAGTGATATCATATAGTGTTTGTCCTTTTCTGTCTGACCTAAGTGTCCATCAACTAGTGAATGGATAAAAAAAGATTGGTGTATATATACAATGGAGTATTATTCAGCCATGAGCAAGAGGTAAATTCTGACAATTACAACAATATGGATGGAACTTGAGGGCATTATGCTAAGTGACATATAACTTTTAAAATAAGTTTGTGAGTGTACTTACAGCTTGAACTTGAAACTTTTTTCTCTCAATGCCAAAAATGTAAAGATTAGACTTTCATTGATACTATATACATAATACATATTTTGATGAATTTGAATTCATACAAATTGATTATTCATAGATAGAATCATATTGTGTGTATGTGCATGTACGTGTGTGTGTATAAAGCATTTTATTCCCCAATCAGTCTCAACAAATTGGAAGTCATGCAAATGCACAGTATTAAAATAGGTTTTTCATCAAAGGCATTCTTTTCTCCTAACTGTGTGTACAAATATGTTTTGGTCAGAGCAATTATGTAAATTTATGTAGTGAAGTTATTGCATTAAGTGATTTAGTCATCAAAACACTAATTTTTGTTATCACAATATAAATATGAAATTGATTACAAATTATCCAAGTAAAGCTATTTGCAATGGAAATGTAATTGAGGTGATAAGACAAGGAAATTAATGTTGAGGTGAATGAGGTTATTTAAAACACCTTCAGTTGTGATTGCATTATTTTAAATTTAACTTTCATTTGAAGAATTTAAATATGCAACAAGATGATACTTAAGATATGTGATTTTCATTTTTTGTGATATTTCTGCAATTTTAAATAAACCCATCTCTAATCAATTTCTTTTTGAGAAACATACCCAAGTCTCAATTTGTAAAGAAAATTTGCATTTAGAGTATTTGTTGCGCTAGTGTTCTTCCTTGCTGGTGAGCTATATACTGTCTTCACAGGCAACTTGACAAAAATGTAAGCACACCCATGATCACGACTCAGTACATTACTATGGAGTAAAACCAAAGTGTTTTAGTATGGCCTACAATCTTTATGTTAACTTTTTCTTACCTTTTTACTTGATTCAACCCCTTCCCCTTTACATTAATTAATGCACTTATTTATCCATTCATTCATTATATATGTGCTAAATATCTACTCTATGCCATGGATGCTAGAACAAATATATCTATTGTTATTTAGAAGCACATATTGAATCACTGCCAAATGCCTCAATCCCTGAATATATCATGTTGTTTCCATACCTTAATGGATTTATTTTTTCTAGTAGCACACCGTGGTTATTTGGCAGACATTCTATAAATTATTCAGAACTTTGACCAGCCTTAATTACTGTGATGCTTTCTATATAACAGAGTTCATCATTCATAGGCGTGTATAATTATTTAATTTCACATATGCATCCAGTACAAATGCTTCAGGTTGCAAGTATAAAACCTACTTAAAAGAAAAAAAAGATCTATTATAAGGCTGCATTTCTTCCATGTCGGGAAATATGCAATCCAAACAGTGCCTCAAACTTTTAGAGCAAAGAGAGAAAAGCCCTAGCATCTGTCATTCTATTACGGTCGCTGCTGCTCTTTCTCCTTACTGACACACAATATTGCTGTTTTATGTGGTCTTTTAACATTTGGACAACAAATCAGAGCCATGCTAGAACTAAATCCTGCAGATCCAGCTGTCAGCACAGATCAATATGATTTAAAGGAGAGAAAAAATCACTAAAGATGCTTCTCTCTCAGTATTATATTCCACATAGTGTGCTCTAACCTGGGTTTTTCAGTCCATAGCTCTTAAGTTCCATATAATTCTCAGATAACGCTTAATAGACATTTTCTTTTGAGGCCATTATACCAGAGGTTCAGTCTCTAGAGTAACTTAGATGTCCACTTCTATTAGAACCAATGCAAATTTTCCCTGGATCCAGGACCTGGGTCCCACCAGGATTTTGGCTAGTTTCCTTGTTAGCCCAAGGAACACAATAGGATCTTACAACTTTTCTCCTTGTCACAAGTATTTGATTACTCTAATGGGGCAAAACTTTGGAATACCAAAGTATTGTCTTAGAGTTTCCTTATTTACTCAACAGTTTTCCTTTTGCAAGTTCAGTACAAATGGCTTATTATTCCTGAAAAAAGAGACTAAATATAGACACCTGAAAAATGTCAACATCAGTGGGGTGGCAGAGGACACAATTCCTGTGAAAGAATAGATATGGACAGGGGTTGAGAACCAGGAGAAAATACCAGCACAGTAATCTTGTAAACATCAAGTCTAACAATGTTTCAATAGTGGAAAATACTGCAAATTGTTAAGTAGGATCAAAGGTGTGGTTAGATTTGGGACTTACATTCTTATTGTAATTGTTCAGAAGTATATGATGGGAGCATTGGAAAATAGGATAAGTTAAAGAATTATTGGAAATAGTGAAATAGAACAAGCAAAGAGGAACACCAGAAAAATAATTTTAGGTATTTCAAGAAGTTGAGATAGCAGGAAAACAGTGTTCTCAGAATGCCTACAGAACCCAGATCACCATGCATGGAAGCTTTCCAAATCAAAATCCTTACCAGTATGGAGCAATGTTTCATACATAGCCCTACCCATTCCCATGCTATATCTGATTTTATCATAGGTAAGTATCTTACAAAGAGATGTTGGTTCTTTTAATTGTGTAGAGAATTTGCACTTGGCTGGATTCACAAAAGAGCTTAAACAAATAGATCATTACTTTCTTAATTTTGAATTAAGACAGAGAGAGGCTGAGACATTAGGTCACAGGCTAAAAAGATGACAAGTAAAACCTGTGAGACAACAAGCTGAAACAATATGCAAGATGGAGATGTAAGGGTACAGAAACAATGAGAAAATGGTGGATGCCTGTCAGCAACGAGGAAAAAAAAAAAAAAAGAAATGTTGTAAGCCATAGTGAAAATAACCCATGAGAGCCTGCTGTTGAAAGACTGGCTGTCCCTAGAGATGAGATTTCCTTATGTAGTTTTTGTTCCCGCTTCTTCCAATCCTTAATAATAAATTAACTTGAAGAATTTAAGCTAGTGTTTATTCGTATGTAGTTTTTGCTTTGTTTTGTTTTGTTTGTTTCTTTTTATTTTTGTCAAAAGGGCCAAAACAAAACCCATGGTAAGATTTGAATGCTGTTGAAAATTCATTTACTTTCTAGCAGCAGATATTCTTCTCATACATGTGCTTCATACTCAGTTCCAAGACTTGGAGGAAGTACGACATAAGCAATATCAAATATAAGCTATAGATAAAGAGGAACAAGTCATAGACCTAGTTCCCAAGAAATGGGACTTTATCACAGTGAGACAGTGGAAATGGTATAACGAACACTAAGAAACAAAGCATGAGTGGAAACAAAAAAGGCTACCGTAAAGTTAGATTTCCATGCCTTTTAAATTAGGACTTTATTTTATTTTGAATTCTAAACTATGCTGCTCCTGGTTTGAGCCTTCAGCTGGAGAACTGGGCATTATTTTCAATTTAGAGCGGACCTCAGTTCTAGGTATTATTGTATCCATATTTGACTATTGTTGATAATGCTGTTATAAACATCGGGGTTCATGTATCCCTTTGAATCCGTATTTTTGTATCCTTTGGGTAAATACCTGATAGTGCAATTGATGGATCATAGGGTACTTCTATTTTTAACTTTTTGAGGAAACTCCATACTGTTTTCCAAACTGTCTGGACAGTTTGCGTTCCCACCAACAGTGCAAGAGAGTTCCCTTTTCTCCACATTCTCACAAACACCTGTTGTTTCTTGTGTTGTTAATTTTAGCCATTCAGATAGACATGAGATGGTATCTCATAGTAGTTTTTTGATTTATGTTTCCCTGATGATGAGTGATGTTGAGCACCTTTTCATGTGTCTATTAGCAATCTGGATGTCTTCTTTGGAAAAATATCTTTTCATGTTTTCCATCCATTGCTTAACTGGATTATTTGGGTTTTTTGGGTGTTGACTTTGATGAGTTCCTTATAGATTTTGAATACTAGCCCTTTATCAGATGTGTCATTTGTAAATATACTCTCCCATTCCATAGGCTGCCTTTCAGTTTTTTTGTTTCCTTTGTTGTGCAGAAGCTTTTTATCTTGATGATGTCCCGGTAGTTCATTTTTGCTTTTGTTTCCCTTGCCCCCAATGACATATCTAGTAAGAAGTTGCTCCAGCTGAGGTCAAAGAAGTTCCTGCCTGTGTTCACATTTAGGTCTTTCGTCCATTTTGAATTTATTTCTAAGTACGGTATAAGATAGTGGTCTAGTTTCATTCTTCTGCATACCGCTGTCTGGTTTTCCCAATACCATTGAAGAGATTGTCTTTTTTCCATTGGATATTCTTTCCTGCTTTGTGGAAGATTGGTTGACCATATAGTTGTGTGTCCATTTCCGGGTTTTATATTTTGTTCCATCGATCTATGTATCTGTAAACAATAAGCTTTTAAATGAAAATATATAAAATATCTCCATAACTTTTGAGAAGGCAAGAATTTCTTAAATATGTCACAAAAGTACCAAACACAAAAAATAAAATTGATAAATTAGACTATATTAAAATTATTAACTTATATTAACTAAAATACAACAAAGACAGTGAAAACCAATAGCATCCAAATATTTCAAATACATATATAAATGTCTTGCATCAGATTATAGAGAGTACCACTTAGCAAAAGACAATCTAATTGAAGGTAAGCAAAAAATCAAATGAGAATTTTACAAGGCTAAATCAGTCCATGAAAAAGTATTCAGTATCATTAATCACCTGGAAAATGAAAATTGAACTATAATGGGATCCTTTTGCATCCCCACTAGAAATGCTGAAATCAAAATGATAGACAATGCCAAGTGCCAGTCAAGAAACTGCGCCATTAGAGCTCTCATACATATATGGTGAGAAATTTGTTTGGCAGGTATTATATATGCATAGCCTATGGCCCAGTAATCCCATTCTTAGGCATGTCTAACAGACTCATATACACATGTTAATGAAAAGACAGGTAAAAGAATGCTAAAATTAGTACTTTTGTTTTAATACCAAACTGGAAATTGTACAACTGTTCATGGAAAAAAATAATAGATAAGCAAATAGTTGTATATTTAGACAATGGAAACATTTACAGCACTGAGTGAGAATGAACTATAATTGTAAGAAACGATATGGTTAATCTCACAAAAATAATGTTCAGTTAAAAAAAAAAGAAAGACAAAGAGTAATACAGTTTCATTTTAGTTACATGAAATTCCAACAGACAACATGAATCCATGACTTTGTAAGTCAGAATAGTGGGAGCTATAATGTTTAAGAGAAGGAAAACTTGTTTTGAGATTCTGGCAATATATGAATTACACGGGTGCATTCAATTTGTAAAATTCATGATCTCTGCATTTGTGATTTGTGCATTTTTTGTGTGCATATTGTACTTCATTAAAAATTTTAAAATGCAGGACGCCTGGGTGGCTCAGTTGGAAGGGCATGTGACTCTTGATCTCGGGTTGTAAGTTTGAGCCCAATGTTGGGTGTAGCGATTACTTAAATAAATAAATAACATTTACAAAATTTAAATGTACATATATATTTTATACACTTTTCAGTCTTTGTATGATTTTTTATAACAAAACTTAAAAGAATAAAAGAGGAAATTGCAAACAGTTTTTGTCAGATAAGAAGAGATTACCATTGGATTTGGCAACAAATCATCAGTGACCTTGATAAAGAACATCTTACTTGTAGTGGTTGCAGATTGGTTTAACCCAAGAAAAGTAAGAAGAAAATGTGGGATGGGTAGGTTGAAGATGTGATTTTAAAAAACTCGGAATTTTCCTGTGAAAAGAAATTTGAGGAATCTTGTGAAATGCTTTTATATGGAGGCAGTGATTTCTAATGACAGGTGCTCTTAGTAATTTGGTATTCTAAAGAGTATAATCTAGTATAGAGCAAAAAGGTGATGATGTATGAGACAAGGTCTTATTTTGTTGGAAATGTTCTAAAAAATGCCTAAAAGAAAGGGATCTAGACCCCAGGTTGAGGTCTAGATCTATCTTTTCATAAGGAGTGGGGGAACTTTAGGTATAATAACAGAGTGAAAGCAAAGATTATGGGTATGCTTAGGAATAGATTGACAGTTTGGGTGGTGAAAAACGAGAGCATTATGGTTGTGTTTATACTGCCTTCTCTACGATATGACACAAGGCCATCAGTCAATAGAAGGACTTAAAATAGGAAGGTTGAAGACAGAAGAGAAATATGAAATTTTCATTTGAATGAATAGAAAAGCAGACATCATAATGAACTGTGGTATAGGTCCTTTTCTCCCCCTTGACCATGAATTTATGATAATACTAATCAGTAAGAGTTTTGTGTTGTCTTTTCACTAGCACTCATGACTGCTGAGCTGAGTTAAAATGTTGGCTGATACTTGGGTTTAAACTGAGTTTGTGTCATGCTTGGAGAGTATAGATGAAGTATAATGTAGGGATTCTGCAAGTGACTACTAGGAAGTGAAAAATGAAGGATCAGTGTATTACAAAATGATAAAATTCAAGATTTTTAATACTAGAGTAGATGAGCTAAAATACGGGGATTGGTGGTCAGAGTTTAGGATGTTTAGAGTTTACTTTCTGACATGATACAGTTATTGATAATGAAAAAGTCAAATATGTAACAAGAGTGGTTAGAATGAATGGATGTAAGAAAAAAACAAATTTGGAAATGAAGTAGTTAAGATTACAATGGCAATAGACTAGAACCAATGCTGTCCAATAGAAAGATTATGCAAGCCACGTATGTAGTCACACATATATTTAAAATTCTCAATAGCCTCATTATAGAAAGGAAAGAGACAGACAAAATTCACTTTAATTTAATAATATATTTTATTTAAAAAAAAAATTTTTATTATGATATGTTAGTCACCATACAGTACATCATTAGTTTTTGATGTAGTGTTCCATGATTCACTGTTTGCGTATAACACCCAGTGTTTCACACAATACGTGCCCTCCTTAATACCCATCACTGGGCTAGCCCATCTCCCCACCACCCTCCCTTTAACCCAACATATAGAAAATGTTATAATTTTTACATTTACTTAATATAACATTTTAATGAGATTTATGTTTTGGTTATGTATAGATTTGCTTAGTAAATCTTTGAAGTGTTATGATTTTACAGTTTTCACATACTTTAATTCAAACTAGCCACATTTCAAGTTGTCAACAGCTGTTTGTGGCTGGCAGCTAATGTATTGAACAACATATAGCCAAAAATTAATAATAACAGTGATATACCTAGGAAAAGCCTAAATCTGGAAATGAAATACTACATTTCTCATGAAAATAAATGAAACCACTAGGGAAATTAGGAAATATTTTGAATTGAATGACATTGAAAATATAAATATCAAAATTTGTGAAATAAGTTGAAGAAGACACAAACAAGTGGAAAGACATCCCATGTTCACGAGTTGGACGAATTAATATTGTTAAAATGTCCATATTATTTAAAGCTACCTATAGATTCAATGCAATTTCTATCAAGATTCCAATGACATGTTTTTGCAGACATAGAAAAAGCAATCCTGAATTTCACATGGAAACACAAAAGACCCCAAATAGCTAAAGCAATCCCGAGAAAGAAGAACAAAGCTGAAGCATCACAATTCTTGATTTCAAGCTGTTCTATAAAGCTATAGTAGTCAAAACAGTGTGGCACTGGCATAAAAACAGAACCATAGACAATGGAACAGAATTAAGAGCTCAGAAATAAATACATTCATATATGGTCAACTAATATTTGACAAGGGAGTCAAGAATACTCAGTGGAGTAAAAGGTGTTCTCTTCAGTAAACACTGCTGGGAAAATTGGATATTCATATGTAAAAGAATGAAACTAGACCCCTATCTTACACCACTCACAAAAGTTAGCTGGAAATGGATTAAAGACTTAAATGTAAGACCAGAAACCATAAAACTCTTAGAAGAAAACACAGGAAGAAAACTCCTTGGCGTGGCTCCTGACAACAATTATTTTGATAGAACATCTAAAGCACAAGCAGCAAAATGAAAAATCAATAATTGGAACTACATCAAACAAAAACCATGCAGCAAAAAAAAAAAAAAAAAATCAAAATAAAAAGGAATTTACAGAATAGAAATTATTTTCAAATTATATGCCTCATAAGGGGTTAATATCCACAATATATAAAGAACTCCTACAACTCAATAGAAAAGAAAAAAAGTAATCCACTTAAAAAAATGGGCAAAGGACCTGAATAGACATTTTCCCGAATAAGATATTCAAAGAGCCAACAGGTACATGAAAAGGTGTTCAATATCACTAAATCATAAGGGATATGTAAATCAAAACCATGCTAATATATTAACACACATCTGTTAGAATGGCTACCATCAAAAAGAGATAAATGCTGGCAAGAAAGGAAAGGAAAGAATCCTCTTGCACTATTGGTGGGGAATTCAGATTGGTGCAGCCTCTATGGAAAACAGTATGGAGGTTCCTCAAAAAATTAAAAATACAGATGTAATGAAAAGAAGGGGCACATGCACCCCAATGTTCATAGCAGCAATATCCACAATAGCCAAACTGAGACATCCTTCAATAGATGAATGGATAAAGAAGAGGTGATTCATATATATAATGGAATATTACTTAGCCATCAAGAAGGATGAATACCCACCATTTGCACTGACATGGATGGAACTGGAGGGGATTATGCTAAGTGAAATACGTCAAGCAGAGAAAGACAATTATATGGTTTCACTCATATGTGGAACATAAGGAATGGCATGGAGGACCACAGGGAAAGAGATGGAAAACTGAATGGGAGATCAGAGAGGGAGACAAACCATGAGAGACTATGGATTCTGGAAAACAAACTGAGGGTTACAGAAGGGAGGGAGGTGGGGGGATGGGGTAACCAGATGATGTGTATTAAAGAGGGCACGTGTGGTGATGACCACTAGGTGTTATATGCAACTAATGAATCATTGAACACTACATCAAAAACTAATGATGTGCTATATGTTGGCTAATTGAACATAATAATAAAAAATTTTTAAAAAATTATACTTCTAGAAAAAAAGAAGAATTAAAAATAATACTACCATATGATCCAGCAATCCTACTTCTGGAGATATAGCTGATGGAAACAAAATCACTATATTGAAGAGCTATCTCTACCCTCATGTTCATTGCAGCATTATTCACAATAGCCAAGACATAGAAATAACTTGTATCCATCAACAGATGAATGGATAAAGAAAATGTGGGAAATATATACATATACATAATGGAATATTATTTAGCCGTAAAAGGAAATCCTGCCATTTGTGACAACATGGATGGAACTTGACGGCATTATGCTAAATGAAATAAGTCAGACTGAGAAAGACAAAGACATACTATATAATCTCATTTGTATGTGGAATCTAAAAAAAAATTAAAAAAAAAAACAAACTTAAAAAAAAATCAGATTTGTGGTTACCAGAGGTGGGGGGGATTGGATGAAGATGGTCAAAAGGTACAAACTTCCAGTTGTAAGATTAGTAAGTTCTGGGAATATAATGTACATCATAATGACTATAGTGAATACTGCTGTATGGTATGTTTGAAAGCTGCTAAGAGAGTAGATCCTGAAAGTTCTCGTTACAAGGAAAAAAATTAACTATATGAGATGAATGCTCACTAAATTTATTATAGTAATTATTTTGCAATATATGTATGTCAAGTTATTATGAAGTACACCTTAAACTTATACAGAACTCTGTGTCAGTTATAGCTCAATAAAACTGAAAAAAAAGTGTCGGCAGGGCTGCCTGCATACCTTCTGGAAACTACAGGGAATTAGATTCCTTGCCTTTTCTAGCTTCTACAAACTCCCTGCATTCCGTGGTTCATGGACCCCTTCCAGAAGTGGCATTTCTTTAACCTCTGCTGCTATGATCTCTTTCTCTGATTCTGACTCTCTTGCCTTTCACTTTTAAGGACTCTTAAGATTGCATTCAGCCCACCAAGGTAATCCAGGACAATATGCCTATCTCAAGATCCTTGATTTAATTACATCTTCAAAGTCTCTTTTGCCATTTAATTTGGGGGATTAAGATGTGGTATCTCTGGGGAGGCATTAGTCTACCTACCACATCAATGCCCAAACATAAGAAGCCAGGGGAGAAAGAGCAAAATAAACTGAAAGTAATTATAAATAAATAAATAATGAAGTTGATATCAGAAATTCAGTTGAGACTATTAGCAATTAACAATTCCTTCAAATGATCAACAGAATTGACAAACCTCTAGCTAGACTGATCAGTAAAATTAAGAGAGAACCAATTCATCAGTATCAGGAATAAAAACAGGGGTTTTCATCACAGATCCTACTGACATTAAAATGTTAACAGAAAAAAGTTCTAACTGCTTGGATGAATTGAACATTTCCCAAAAGTGCAACTCACTAAGGAAAAAGAAAGGAAAAATTTGAATGTCTCTATTAAAAAAAGTGAACGTTGTTGTTTAAAAAAAACAAAACAAGACACGTTCCTTACAATAATTGCCCAGACCTGTACAACTTAGAATTTCACTGAATTCTGTCAAATATTCAGGGATGAAATAGCATCAGTAGTGCTTGTTATTTTTTTAGGAAATAGAACAAAAAGGATCTCTGTCTAATCTGTTTTATGAGGACAACATAACATTAATACCAAAATCTTATAAAAATATAACATGCTAAAAATGTTACAGTAATGCAAACAAAATTATACGCAGAATAAAGGACAGAAATAAGTAACCAAAATGGAAGTTAAGAATGGGTTGTTTATGTGGCCGGGCTTTTTACAATTTTCCTTTAGTATGTTCCTATAAACATCTTCATTTGATTTAAAGAACACTTTATTTAATGGCTACATATATTTTTTAAGAGTAAACATCACAAGTCTTTTAATAAACTCAGATATTTAACAACAGAAGAACTCACATGATTGGATAGAGCAAGAAAACCAACATAATTTGACATAGGGACAGAAATATCTAACATTCAGGGGTGCCTGGGTGGCGCATTCGTTAGGCATCTGCCTTCGGCTCAGGGTGTGATCCTGGTGTTATAGGATCGAGCCCCGCGTCGGGCTCCTCCGCTGGGAGCCTGCTTCTTCCTCTCCCACTCCCCCTGCTTGTGTTCCCTCTCTCACTGGCTGTCTCTCTCTGTGTCAAATGAATAAATAAAATCTTAAAAAAAAAAAAAAAAAGAAATATCTAACATTCAATAAAAATCTGTTAGCTCCTCTATACCTCCTAGTACCCTAATTTGTGTGGGGTGATATGACTAGTTCTGGCTAATAAATTCAATCTGAAATAACTTGTGTTACTGAGCCAGTATAAAACACCCTTATGGCCAAGCAGGTCTCATTGTCCTTACTATGTTGACATAATACCCCACAGGTTGAGATTGTGGCATCACAAGATGGAGGCAGTCTGGATGACTGAGCCTAACACTGAGCTGGCCCATACAGTTCTTCTTCCTTAGTCAAATCAGCTACCCAAACAGAGTCTCTCGTTCTTCCCTCTACTTCTGAACTTGGATGGAGCACCACACTGCAGGGTATTGGATCTGGTTTCCTTAGAGTTTGCTCAAATGGGCAGAAGGATGACCTTCAAGCAATGGAATTTAGGAGGTAGGATAGAGCCAGCATATTAATACACCAGTTTTTCTCTCATTAGATATTCCTAACTTCAGTTTCCCAATACAGTTGGTCTGGAGATGTCACACATGACCAAACAATATTTTGTATCTATTTAGGCCTTGTCATGAAGTGGTGCTCAGCATGGAAATGCATCATAATTCACTTCTTACTCTTCTCTGCCTCCATGCTTTTTCCATCACTCTGCCTGCCCTGGGGTTGCACCTTATAAATAAATCTTTAGCAATTAATTCTTACTCCAGGTTTTTTATTTTCCTCTAGTAAAACAGGGAAAAGTTTACTGACATTGAAAAATGTTTTAGAAATATATTTTCAGGATAGGATTTTTGAGTTGTATTGTGCAGAATGGCAATAAGGTGATATTCTGGTGGTAAGTGGAGTAGTAATAACCCCTGTTAGGCAGTAGCATCACTCTTACTTAAGCTTTCCTTTGTTGTTTGGGGTGAAGCTCAAGTAGAAGACAAGGCATTAGGAGATAAAAAGATACAGTTATTAATCTGGTGGGATCCAAGGAAATTACATAACATTTGGGAAAGAAAATCTGATTAGTGGGACTAAAGACCGTAAAGAAAAGAAAATGTTAGACTCAAAGCAATTGACTGCTAACTGGCATTATGATCTGACCCGGAAAATTTCAATAGAACCTTTGGAAATAACTTTCACCTTGTGTAATCACAAGGCAGACTGTGCTGAGCATCAGAAAAGAATCTACCAAAAAAGATTAAAGAGGTGAAAAGGTAAATAAATGCATAGTCCTGACATACTTCCCCCGTTAAAGTAAGGACATTGATAGGAAAATAATGGGACACCAATACCTGGAATTAAGATAATTTTGAGAATTTTGAAGCCTCACATTTTACTGAGCCAGTAAAGAAACAAGCTCTTTCTTTTCACAAGAGAATATTTTATCTTTGTTGAAGAACATGGAATAATCTTAACTAAAGCAGGTACTTCAAAAGTTGAGGCGTATATTTTTAAGAAAAACTCCCACCACCTGTCAGTGCATCCAAGTTGATAACTAGCATTCATTCCAGCAGAAAAGAATCATGTCGCAGAAAAAAAATAACCTAAATGCTAAAGATCTGGGATTGATCGATCAATCGATCGATCGATCTATCTATGTATATATAGGTGCAACACAATGGATGATGTAGTAATATAAACCTGAAGAGGGGAGAATTCATTGAACAAAGGAGCACTTATCTATAATTTGACATTTGATGTTTTTTTAAGTACACTTGGTGCTTGAAGCTGGTCTAATATTCTGAGATGGCTTTTTAAAACCTGAATTTGATGATGGTCTATAGTAGGTATTCTTAAACTTTAGTATGCATAAGAATTATTTGGAGGTCTTATTAAAACACAAATTACTGAGTCCTCTTCCCAAAGGTTCTGGTTCAGTAGTCATGGGTTGGGGCCAAAAATATGCATTTCTAACAGGACGCAAATTTTGCTGATGCTGCTGGTTCTGGCACCATATTTTGAAAACAACAGACCTACAGTAAAAAGAACATAGATACTAGAAATTCCTTGGAAATTTTTGTGAAAACTTCCTGAAAATTCCCAGAAGATCCATTTTATTTGAATGAGGTGATTATATATGACCTGAGAAACCACCCCCTGAAGATGATCCCCAAGAGAGCCTAAGGGACAACTTCTTTAATAAAAAAGTAAGAAATGTGCTAGTGATGAAAATGCCAGCATATTTGAGAAGCTCAATAGGCCTAAATAGTGGCCAGGGTTGAGATTAGGAATGCTGCTATGAAAAGTGAGTTCTTCTGTATCTACAAGGATGGAATCCTAGAAAACACAGAGGCAGAGTAGCCATACTTAAGCATTAGAGTCAGAGGGGACATAATTCCACTTATAAGCAATATGAGAGTAGTAATCAGAATGCCATCTGATGATTGAGAGCTCTGTGGTAGATGCACTTTGTTGGGCATTTAGCTGTACTCATTCTGAAATGTCCATCCACATGTATCTTCCATGGACTTTCTTTGCCACCAGCTTCCCAATCTTGTTACTTCTAAGGTCTTGGGCATCAAGGCAAACTATTACCAATTTCTTATGAATTGGTAGAGATCTGTATTGATGGCCATTTCTTACCTCAAACTAAGTAGACACCGTCAGGTGCGAAAGTGGAAGTAGTATTCATCCTCATATTTTTTTTCTGATGTATCCCTGAGTGGGGCTCTAATGCTTAAACTACCAACCTATTCAGATTATGCAGCATATAATGTGTAGTAGTCTATAATCCTCACTTAAATTTCTCCCACCTTAGTCATCTAGTCATAAGGAACCTCCCCAGATTCCATAAGCATGGATTAAAAGAGAAGAGGCAAAACAATAGGAATAAATGTCCAGAGTCTGAGCCGTCTGCTCATGCAACTTACTTTCACTTCTGGATTTGCCTGAACGCATTCTCTTATGAATCATTTTCATTTGATGATGCATTGCTGCTGCACATGCTCCACTTTTATGGCAGGTTCAATCAGACAAGGCTCAATTTATGATGGGAAGCTTAGGCCTCATGATCATTAGATCTTTTACGGTTAGACATTATCTCTACTTAAGTCCATTAACAAGCCAGAGTTATTTGTCAAAAGAGTAGATGCCTGCAGAATAAGGAAGATATACCAGAGTTCTGGGCTAATGATTTGCCTACTGATCTTTCCGGAGGCTTCATGTAATACTGACACTTCTATTTCACTAGATCGTAAGGCTCAGGTACTAGAGCAGTTATGCTGCAGGCTGAATTTGCTACAGAGCCGTCTCTTGCTCTGGTCCCTAGAAATTGGCAGCCTAAAAGGTGGATGTGTAGGTGGGTTAATATAGTCCACACAAATATGGTATAATTAGCCTGTCAAATCCAAAAAGACCTAATACTATTGTTGTTCTTTTTTCAGGGTAAGTGATGTCAGGCTTAAAAGCTTGTCTTTGGTGCATTTATCTGAATATAGTCAAAATCATAGAACTCCCAGAAACTTTATTGAGGTAGAAATGCTCTTGTTTTTTTTTTCAGGTTTATATCCCACTGTCTTTTCCATATATCTCTTATTAAAACATCTAAAGAACTTGCTATTTTCTGTTCACCAGTCAAGTCAGCATAATATCATTAATACAGTGGGCTAGTATGATGCTTTGTGAAATTTCAAGATTATAGAGATCTCTCTGGAGACAATTTCTGCCTTAGAACAAAATGGAGTAACATTAATCTTATTTACCCTCTGAAAATAAACAACTAAACTGCCAAAGATAGAAGTGTCTGTTTCAGACAATAGATATCAAACATCCCAGTCAAGGACCCCTGAAGAAAAGAAACAAATGACTGAGTTCTGATATTGCCACAGATTACAGCTGAGAGAATTTTCTGGATGCAGCGAAGAAAGGGGGAACCTAGTCAAAGCACACCAATAGTCTTGAATTGTGAGTAGATGGAGTTAGAATCGTGGGAGTTCAAGGAACATAGAGTTTGCAGAACAAAGTGTCAGAGAATAGAGGTGTGAAAGCTAAGGGAGCTCCAATGCACTGTTACTCCATCGTGGCTGGAAGAAGTTTGGCGATGGATAATTTTTTTTTTTATCTATACAAATATTACTGAGCTTTATGCTGGAATATATTGAATCTTCTTGCAGACAGTTTGACCCCTTCACAGATTATTAGGTAGAAACAGAACAGCCTTCATCTAGGGCTTATTCTTCCTCCTGCATAACAACCAAAACGTTGGTGAAATCTGTGAAAGAATACATTGAACATCACGAGAAGGACAATGACCCTTGAAAGGCAGGAAACAAATGCTATAAGCACAAATTTGTCCAAGCTTACTGTTTGAAGAAATACAGGGTTAGGAGTAATCCCCGTCTCCACCAGTTAGAATGAAAAACTTCATTATTCATGGAATATTGGGTAAAGTACTCAAAAAGAATTTTGCCTCAGTAGAGAAGAAAATTATTCCTTGAGTAAATAATGCACTAATCTCACCTAACAGAGACTCATATTAGTCCATTTCAAATCCTTGGGCAAAAAGCCATTCATATGAATTTTATAGAATCATTTAAAACTTCCTTTTTTCCTGTTTCTACTGAATATGCAAATATAGTCATAGTTGATACATGATTTTCTTTTTACATTATAAAACCTTTTCTTTCCACAACTCAAAACAGAAATTCTTGCTGAAACAACTTATTTACTTATTATACAAATCCGTGAGAAAAAAGCATGTTTTTAGTTCAAATATTATCTAACTTTCATATATATGTTAAAGAAGATGAAAGTTTTTAGCTACAGTTTACTATATCTAATCATTGTAATTAGGTTATGTTGTTTTATTTGGCTAATGAGCTCAAATATTTTTACAGATGATATATGAATATTGAATTAAAATGCTCTGTTGAAATTAAAACTCAACTCCACTGTACCATGGCGTTTGAAATCTACTGCCAAAGATTTCATGCAGTCAATTAAAAAAAATTGTATATTTAACTTATTGAAAACATAAAGTATCTTTTCTTTGAAATTTTCATAGCATTTAATTAAATTTGTATGTACATTCATTTGGCTTATTTTCCATTTATTTTCTAGAACTAACTGATAATATTTGCCTTGAGAGTATTATTTTATATTCTGTGTCTGTGAAAGAAATGTCTTTTCAATGAATACAACAACAAATATTTTTACATTTTTCTCTATGATAAGGAACCGTTGCTTTCTTTAGATTCTCACATTATATATTATACCCAGATTGCATTCATTTTCATACTCTTAACTACATATAGCACATGGTTAAATTAATTCTTTGGGGGTATACTCTACTGTTTTCAATTGGAGTGTGTTCCTATTATTTATAGACTTATAAATGTATTAGGTACTACAAAGACTCAACTACAAAATCTATGGCATGCTCACTGCCATGGAGTAAGTTGAGTAAGGATGATGAAAGTAACATTGATGACTACAAAAGAAGATAAAATACTACAGGAAAGTTATTAATGATATAGGAAGATAGCATGTAGCTGTAATTCATATAGATAGGGGATAAAGAGGTAGCTTCCTAAAGTAGGCTGTATCATTTTGGAGTCTCAAGAGCTGAGGATTATGGTACAAATTTTCATTTCTGGGGTGCCTGAGTGTCTTAGTTGGTTAAGTGTCTAACTCTTGATTTTGGCTCAGGTCATGATCTCAGGGTGGTGGAATTAAGCCCCATGTCAGGCTCTGTACTCACTGGGGAATCTGCTTGAGATTCTCTCCCTCTCTCTCTGCCCCTCATTCCCCTCTCAAATAAATAAATAAATAAATCTTTTTTAAAATGAAATCTTCATTTCTACCAAACTTAAAGCTCAGCAGTGGAATGTTAGATCATGAGATAGGTGGAGATTCCATCCAAGAACAATAAAGGCTCAGCTCAGAATGAGAAAGGTGTTCACACAGGGTTTTGATTCACAGAGAGATTGCAAAGCCAATAAGCTTCTGAGAAAGTTTGCCTATTCCAGAGTATCAGAGCCTGGATAGGGAGAAGATATCTTTCCCCTGGTAGTGCAACCCAATGTGGGAAGTGAGAGTTTGACTAGGGAGAGAATAGCATTTGTGTAGGGGAGAAGGGCCCCAGTGGAGGTAGGAGATTTTTTACTTATGGAGAATTGATTAATTGAGAAAATATATTAAGTCAATGTAAGATGCCTCACTGCCAGAGACAGTAGTTAGAAACAAAGAGAATAAAATGTACTCTGTAGTGATGGACTAGAATTAGAGATCCATATGAACTCGTGGTTTTTCAATTGACAAGTAGATGTATTGATTGATAAATAGATAAATAGATGGATAAACAAATATAGACCTAGATGTACATATTTATTACAATATTATACTTACATACAAGAATTGCCTAGTTCTCTCTCAAGATGGTCTAGGAGCAGCAGCACTTTAAAGGTAATAAGCGTAACAGCAAAGCTACCACATAACTCTTGCCTTCTGTGACATTTTTCACTAAATAAATGAGGACACCTTGGAGTAATATCTGATCTGAGGTCTGGACAATGAAAATACAAAATGAGTCTAACGCATCTTGTTCTTCCAGAAAGTGAGAAAGTGTTCCCCCCCAAAAAGTGCTCAAAGAATGATACCATATCAGAAGGACACAGAAACCAGTTACCATTGGTCAAATCTAGGACAATTTAAGCTAAAGCCTAAGTAGCCATCTTAAAAAGTTATAATTCCTTGCATAAAATATAAAGACATAAATCTATTCTGATCTAGATAATGAGCAACAAATTTAAGTTTAATAAGGGACAAAATATTATACAATTACATGGTGTCTTTACACAAAATAATTGATTACAAAAGGGAAATAAGAATAACTTCATAATGAAAAATGATGTCAGTCTCCATCTTAATGAAGTAATCAAAGGGAACTTCATCAGTACTGGGACAAATTGAAACTGTTCACCATCTGTTGGCATGCGGTTGAGAACCCAGCATAACTGCCGTGATATTCCTGCCAAGTATACACACCCTGACTCAAATCGGAAGAAAATATCAAACACATTTGAACTGATGAGCATTCTACAAAATAAATGGCCTATACACGTAAAAAGGTTATGATAGTCAAGGAAAGAATAGGAACTTATTACCTTCATACTCTTTGTTTAATTATGTTATAGCTGAGAGTGTTCCAAATAGTCTCTCTATCTTGTCTGTTCCTTCTAAAATTCATAATTTTATTAAATCAATCAGGCAAAAGCATGGCTTTTTTCATGCTAACAGGATAAATCTAAAATTTTGGCATCATTATGTATCATGCTGGTCTGGAACCTTGCCCCACTACCTTCTCTAGCTTCTACTTCTTACTTATAAGAAAATTACTTCAAATCAAATTACTTTCTGATTATCAAATAGAACTCTATTTCACTTCATTCAGTTTTTTTCCTGTGAAAATATTATTCTTCAGGACTACCTCGCCTTTTGTCTTCTTTATGAAATTTTTTTGATTCCTTAGATGAATATAGCTTATTTCTCCAAACTCATATTGATCATATTTAAATAAATCCACCCTGCATTTTTGACATGTGTAAACAAATATTTTTCCAATTTTATGTATATTCCTTATTAGTAGAAATTCTGTTTTATCTTCCACACTAATTAGCAAAAAATTAGGTGCCTACGAAATTGTTGAAACTGTGAATTACTGCTGTTCACATACTTGATTGAAAAAAGTCATTGAGCACGTAAACATAGCTAAATAAGAAAATGACATATGATACTTTGTATAAAGAGACTCCTGCTATTTGGATAAATACTGGTAATTTTCCTTATATCTTAAATACAAAGCTAAGTGAGAATTTTTTTTTAGTAGACTCCATGCCCAGCATGGAGCGCAGCACAGGGCTTGAACTCACAACCCTGAGATCAAGACCTGAGCTGAGATCAAGAGGTGAAAGCTTAACTGACTGAGCCACCCATGCACCCCAAGAATTTTATTTATAAATTAATTTCAAAAGTTGGATTTACTTATTCCTTACCTTCTAGCACCAAGGAGTCAATACCCTATGCTATTCTTTCAAGGCATAATAAATACAATAGGCTATCACTGGGTTCTGCATGACCAGAATCATGAATGATGCAGTAAAATAAAGGGCTGAACTTTATGTCTTCACATTTTATCTTTGGAAGTTGCCAAGATAGGGAATTCAGAATAGACTCTAGAAGCCTCAAAATTCATGTCCTGATGAATAAATTTTATCTTCCTTATAAATCCATAGACCTCTATATTAATATGGCTCCATCTATCACCTAAGTGTCATTCACTCATCCATTCAATAAATATTTATTGAGCACTACACTGGTCAAGGTACTGTTCTAGGTCCTGAAGTGATAGATGTTAGTTAGAAAAACTAAAGCAGATTCTATAATTACTATATATATATATAGTATATACATATATATATACTCACTATTTTAAACTAAGATAATAGTGAAAATCTGTATGGTAAGGAGACATTTGAGCTAAGATCTGAATGAACTGAGAGGGAGTGTGCCCTGTGAACATAGAAGGGAAGAGATTTTCCTTGTCTAAACAACTGTCTTCACTACCACTCCTTGATATTCTGTCATCATTTGCACTTGATATTGCAGATATCTTGAACTATTGTGACGTATGTTAACATGAGACTTTATGCCTCTAGGCTTTAAATGGGATATTTCACCTTTGTGCATACCTATTCAACTCCCAGTTTTACCAAAGTTCTAATACCCAGCCTTAAACATGCATACCCATGCAACTAACACCTAAACAAAAAATAAGCAGAACAGGGGTCCCACTGCAGTCAGTACTATACCAAGGTTACCATTGTCTTGACTTCCTACACCATGACATATTGTTAAACTTAAATGAATGGAATCGTACAGCATTACTCTATTGTGCCTGTATTTTTTTAAAACTAAGTATTATGTGTCTATGATTTATCTGTGTTACTGTGTGTGGTGTTAGTGTGTAGCTATATACTCTTATGGTTATTTGACCCATATATGAATTTTTAAATAGGATTTTTATATCAAAGATTTTATGCTCATGAGAAAGAATATATCATGATTATTTTTTCTTGTCTCTCTTTGTGTCTCCTTTTGTCGCATTTTACTATTAGGCTTACCGTTAGGCTTAAAAGAGCATTTAAAATAATGTTGAGTAACTTCCTTTCTTTTCCTATTCTCCAGAACACTACAGCATGAGTATCTGCTGGGTTGGAATGGTGACTGGCTAACAGAAGGCTATTGATAAAACGTGTATTCTACTTAGAGATAATTATATGTTTTATTTGGCGTACTGCATGAAAAATCTGATTTAACCTTTACAAATACTCATTTGGTAGAAGGTAGTTTCAAAATTGCTACCCTTAAAATCATTTTGAACTATATTTTTAGAATCTCTGATATTTCACTTTATACAATCATTTCTCAAGTTTGCCTATAGTGTTGAGCAAATATTGATGTTGATGATGCATTTTTCTTGAACATATTCCTCTTACTCATAGTAACAACTAAGGAATCTTTCTTAAGAAAAAAACAATCAAGCAAATATTCCTGGCCATTTATAAAATAAATAATAATATTACTTGTGATGTTTAGTTGAATTTTCACAGATTTTTTTGCATTATCAGAGCTGATTTTTGATACTTTCTGGTCTACCTTAAAAGACTTATTTCATTTAGCTGCTATAACTTCAAATATACTTTTTTTTTTTTTTTGACGAGGATGTTTATTCAGATTTTAACTTAGACATCACTTTCTTCAGAGATCTTCCCTGACCACCCTAGCTATATCAGCACCATTAACTCTTTACTACAAAACACGATTTGGGGGCGCTTGGGTGGGGCAGTCGTTAAGCATCTGCCTTAGGTTCAGGGCGTGATCCTGGCGTTCTGGGATCAAGCCCCACATCAGGCTCCTCTGCTGCGAGCCTGCTTCTTCCTCTCCCACTCCCCCTGCTTGTGTTCCCTCTCTCACTGGCTGTCTTTCTCTGTCAAATAAATAAATAAAATCTTAAAAAAAAAAAAAAACCACGATTTTATCTTTGTCACTGCCCTTATCAACACCTGCCATTAACTTACCTACTCATTGGGCTGGCAAGATCCTCAAGAGCAAACACTTTATTTACCCTATTGCCAAGAGCAGTGCCAGGCCCCAGGAGGGGCTCATGTTTAACAGTTGATTGCTGTGTATTATTTTTTGTTTATGGTGCAAGAAAGTGGTCAAGTTTCATTCTTTTGCATATAACTGTTTAGATTTGCCAACACCATTTGAAGAGACTGTCTTTTTCTCATTGCATGTTCTTGACTCCTTTGTTGAAGATTAATAGACCATTTAATTGTGGGTTTGTTTCTGGTCTGTCTACTCTGTTATATTGATTTATGTGTCTATTTTTGTGCCAGTACTATAGTGTTTTGATTACTACAGATTTGTAGTAGAATTTGAAATCTGGAATTGTGACACCTCTATTTTTGTTGTTCTTTTTCAAGATTGCTTTGGCTACTCACGGTCTTTTGTAGTTCTATATAAATTTTAGTATTATTTGTTCTAGTTCTATGAAAATGCTTTTGGTATTTTGATATGGATTGCATTAAATCTGTAGATTTCTTTGGGTAGTATGAATGTTTTAACAATATTTGTTCTTCCATTCCATGAGCATGGGATTTCCTTCTGTTTGTGTCATCTTCAATTTCTTTCATTGTTTTATAGTTTTCAGAGTACATGTCTTTCACCTCCTTGGTTAAATTTATTCCTAGGTATTTTATTATTTTTGGTGTAATTATAAATGGATGTTTTCTTAATTTCTCTTTCTGCTATTTCATTATTAGTGTATAGAAATGCAGTGGATTTCTGTAGATTTGTTTTTATACTGCGACTTTAGTGAATTTGTTTATCAGTTCTAGTAGTTTTTTGGCAGAGTCTTTAAACTTTCCTATGTATAGTATCGTGTCATCCGCAATTAGTGGAAGTTTTACTTCTTCTTCACCAATTTGATGCTTTTTATTTCTATCTCTTATCTGTTTGCTGTGGCCAGAACTTCCAGTACTATGTTGTGTAGTGTGGTGAGAGTGGAAATCCTTGTTTGGTTCCTGATCTTAGGTGAAAGTTCTGTTTTTCACTGTCTAGTATGATGTTAGTTGTGGGTTTTTTATATAAGTCCTTTATTATGTTCTTATATCTTCCCTCCAAACCCTCTTTGTTGAGGGTTTTTATCATGAATGGAGACTGTAATTTGTCAAATGATTTCTGCATCTATGAAATGATCATTTGGTTTTTATCCATTCTCATATTGATGGGATGTATTGCACTGATTGACGTGTAAATTTTGAACCACTCTTGCATACTGGGAATATCCCACTTGATTGTAGTGAATGATTTTTTTTTTAACATATTGTTGAATTCAGTTTGCTAGTATTTTGTTGAGGACTTTTGTGTCTATGTTTATCTATGGCCTGTAGTTCTCTCTCTCTTTTGTACTGTGTTTATCTGGTTTGGGGATCAAGGTAATGATAATGCTGGCCTCGTAGAATGATTCTGGAAGCCTTCTTTCCTCTCCCATCTTTTGGAATAGTTTGAGAAAAATGGGTATTAACTCTTTAAATGTTTAGTAGAATTCACCTGTGAAGCCATCTGCTCCTGGACTTTTCTTTTCTGGGAGTTTTTTGACTACTGATTCAGTTTCATTGCTGGTAATGGGTCTTTCAAATTTTCTCTTTCTTCCTGGTTTAGTTTTGTTAGATTATATGTTTTTAGGAATTTGTTCATTTTTTCTAGGCTGTCAAATTTGTTGGTATATAATTTTTCATAATATTCTCTTATAAACCTTTATATTTCTGTGGTATCAGTTGTTATTTCTCCTATTTCATTTCTGGTTTTGTTTATCTTTTTTTTTTTTTTGAGTCTAGGTAAAGGTTTGTCAATTTTGTTAATATTTTCAAAGAGCAAACCCCTGGCTTCATTGATTTTTTCTATTTTTTTGTTTGTTTCTATTTCATTTATTTCTGTTCTAATCTTTATTATTCCTTTCCTCCTATTGATTTTGGGTTTTGTTTGTTCTTTTTCCAGCTCCTTTAGGTGTAAGGTTAGGCTGTTTATTTGAGATTTTTCTTGCTTCTTGAAGTAGGCCTGTATTGCTATAAACGTCCTCCCTAGGATAGTTTTGGTGCATTCCAGAGATTTTGGACCAGTGTGTTTTCATATTCACTTGTCTCCATATATATTTTTTAAATGTCCTCTTTAATTTCTTGGTTGACCCATTCATTGCTTAGCAGCATGTTATTTAATCTCCATGTGTTTGTGTCATTTCCAGATTTTTTTCTTGTGTTGGATTTCTAGTTTCATAGCATTGTAGTTAGAAAAGATGCCTTATATGACTTCAGTCTTTTTAAATTTGTTGAAACTTGTTTTGTGGTTTAATATGTGATTTTTATGGAGAATGTCCCATGTGCACTTGAAAATAATGTATATTTCACTGTTTTAGGATGAATGTCCGAATATATCTGTTAAATCTGTCTGGTCCAATGTGTCATTCAAAGCCGCTATTGATGGGGGTGTTAAAGTTCCCTATTATTATTGTATTACAATTGATTAACTTCTTTGTTATTAGCTGCTTTATGCATTTGGGTGCTCCAATGTTGGGTACATAATTATTTACAATTGTTATATCATCTTGTTGTAACATTCCCTTTATAATTATATAGTGTCCTTCTTTGTCTCTTCTTACAGTCTTTCTTTTAAAGTCTATTTTGTCCAATGTAAGTATTGCTCCCGTCCCTTTCTTTTCATTGCCATTTGCATGATAAATGCTTTTCTATCCCTTCACTTTCAATCTGCATATGTCTTTAGGTGTGAAATGAGTCTCTTGTAGGTACCATATGGATGGGTCTTGCTTTTATATCCTTTCTCTCACCCTTTGTCTTTTGATTAGAACATTCAGTCCATTTACATTCAAAGTAATTGTTGATAGGTGTGTATTTATTACCATTTTGTTACTTTATTATTTCTTCAAATAAATATTATACCCCCTTTTTTCTCTCTTTTCCTTCTGGGATCCCTATAATGCAAATGTTATTATGCTTGATGGTGTCACTAAGTTCCCTAAATCTATTTTCATTTTGTATTTTTTTTCTCTCTAGTGTTCAGCTTGAATGCTTTCCATTACTCTGTCCTCCAGGTCATTGATCCATTCTTCTATTTTTTTTCCTAGTCTACTATTTATTCCCTCTAGTGTATTTTTAATTTCAGTTAATGAGTTATTCATCTGTTTTCCATCTCTATGTTAAGGGTCCTACTAAGGTCCTCCAGTCTTTCCTAGAGCCCAGTCAGAGTCTTTATGATCATTATTTTAAATTGTCTATCAGGCATATTACTAATATTTGTTTTGCTTAGGTTTCTTGCTATGATTTTGTCCTGTTCTTTCATTTGGGACATAGTCCTCCATCTTCTCATTTTGTCTGAATTTCTGTTAGGAATTTCAGTAATGTCTCCTGCTCTTGAAAGTAGTGGCCTTATGAAGAAGACGTCCTGTAGTGCCCCATCATTTAAGGTCCCCTGTTCATCAGAACCTGAACCTTCTGGGTTGTCTTCTAGGTATGTTATGTGTGCCCTACTATTGTGGCTGAGCCATGTTTACCTTCAGTCCAGTCATATATAATGGCTGTCTTTGCTTATTGTGGGCAGGGTTTGGTCCCTGTGTTGTTTCGTGGGCTGGTCACAGGCCACCTTGGTCTTGAATTGAGTCAGACCAGGCATTTGGCTGAGATGGGTTAGCACCAAACTGCAGGGCACTTTCCCTGTGTTGTCCCCTGAGATGCTTTTGTTCGTGGGTGAGGCCTGTAGTAGACCAGATGTCTTCCCCCAGCCCACTGCTGGGGTTGGAGTCAGACTATTGTGTATAGTTATCTTGCCCTTTCGCTGGTGAAGGAGTCACTTTTGAGTGCTGGCCCCTCTGAGGGCTGCTTGCACACTGCCAGGCTTATGGTACTGCTTTGGAGGGGCAGGTCTGAGAAGAATACGGGGGGAGGGCACACAGTGTTAACAAGGTTTGTGCAGGTCTGCTGTGGGAAGAGGACCTGGAATAGAGGACTAGCTGGAACAGGCATGTCCACAGGAAAACTCCAGGGCCAGGTGCTGTTAGCAAGTTTACAAACTTTCTCTTGAGTATTGGCTCTGGGCTCATTCCCACAGGTGTCTGTCTAGGCTGGGGGAGTGGAGAAGGAAATGACACTTGCCAGCTCTTTTGTTCTTGGAGAAGTCTCCCAAGGATCCCTACCCTCCAGCCCAGTCTCTGAGATTAGAAAACAAATCTCCCTCCCATATATTCCAGGCGTTTTTCAAATTGCTTCTTCTATGCTGTATCTTAGAGGAGCTGTTTGTTGTGCTGTCTCTTCAATGGTAGGGACTTTAATGGCCAGGCTCTCCCAAAGCTGAGCCTGCTGATTTTTAAAGTTCCAGGTATTAAGCCCTTCTGCTTGGAAGAACTGGCAAATTCGGCCCCTCTCGTTTTCAAACCAAATGTTATGAGGATTTGTTTTACCCATGTGGCTTCCCTCTGCCTGGATGCCTGGTGTAAGGGTATGTTTCTCTCACCTCTTGGTGCCCACAGTGTCCTTCCCTCCCATGGACAGTCTGTAACTCAGTTTAGCTCCTGACTGCATCTCTGCCCTTTCTGTCTTTTATATGTGGCTTCTTCTTTACACTTAGCTGTGGAGAGTCTTACCGCCAATCTTCAAGTCATTTTCTGGGTTATTTACACTGAGGCGGATGTTATTTAGTTGTATCCATGGGATAAAGTGAGCTTAGGGTCTTCCTACACTGCCATCTTCCTTGGAAATCTCAAATGTATTGATGTTTGGCAGGTCATTAAAAAAAATGGAGGGATGCTTGGGTGGCTCAGTCAGTTAAGTGTCTACCTTCAGCTCAGGTCATGATCCCAGGGTCCTGGGGTCAAGTCCCGCATCAGGCTCCTTGATCAGCAGGGAGCCTACTTCTCCCTCTGCCTGCTGCTCCCCCTGCTTGTGTGTTTGGTGTGCGCTCTCTCTCTCTCTGACAAATAAATAAATAAAATCTTTTAAAAAATGGAAATTTTCTTATACACAGCACATTTTTCATTTAAATATTAGATTCTATTTCAATGGCTTTGCATTTAGACTATCACATGATTGCATGTAAGAAATAAAAATTAAAATATATTCTTAGTAAGCTAAAAATTTTTAATAAATGAAGACTTGGTGTTCATAATACTTACAAAATAAAAGGTCAAATGACAGATATTTAGGTTTTACCTATATGTGGCACATTATTTTAAAATATTTTGCATTTACTTATTAGTGTTTATAAATTTGTGACTTAAAATAATTATTTCATTTATTTTTATGGTTGTATAATGGTAAATTTCCAAGTTCCTTAAGCTTTTTATTTATTCTTTATATTCTTTATTTTATATTCTTACTATTGATGATGATTTTCTCTTCATTACAAAGCTAGAATTGAGTGATCAAATCTAATTTAGGAAGTTATTATGGAAGTGATTGACATCTATTTCAAATTTTGCTTGGAATCAAAGTTTTGCAGCTGCCTTGGAAACATGACTTGAATAAGAGTTATAATTTACATTTCATGATTTGCCATAACATTATCAACTTAAAACATAATGAAAATTTGGATGCAATACTCATGCGAACATATTTGAACTATTCTTTGTATCATCAATTATTATTACAATAAAAGCTGGCACTATAATTAACATTTACATAAAATTGAAAATTAATTGGTGAACACTACAAATTAACTTCAAAACATTACTGATTTTCCAAATGTATTGCTAATTTGTTGATAAATTCATCAACTATGTAAAATATATTTCAAAACAGTATTAAATTAAGGGGCACAAACAATGAAGCCAAAGTGAACACTACTTAGCATCTATCAATAAAAATGTAAAGAAATACAGAAATGTGATTTTAAGTTTTATAATAGCCACAGTTTTAAAAAAGTTAAAATATAAGTGAAATTAGTTTTAATAATGTATTTTATTTAACCAACTATACCCAAAATATTTTTATCTCCATGCTTAATTAAAATAAAATTATTAGTGAATTCTTTTTTTTTTGTAAAGTCTTCAAAGCCTCGTGTGTATTTTACAATTACAGTACATCTCAATTTGGATTTGTTCTATTTCAAGTATTCAAGAGTCACATGTAGCCAGTACCACTATATTAGACAGTGCAGATATTAAACAGGGGTCCTTACAGTGTCAGCTTCAGACCTTGAAAATCCTGATTCCATGATGGTTGGTAACGATATTGTGACTAAAGACCTTAGACATTTAAGGCAGGTCTTAGCTTCATGAGGGAGGTAAAATATGAAAAATACGTGTGTGTGTGTGTGTATGTGTGTGTGTGTATGCACATGTATATCATCCCCATTTAATATGAGGATTCTAAAGCTTAAAGAAAACAAAAATTACCCAATGTCACATATTTAATCATTTTCAGAGTCTCTCATGCCATTTTCTAAATATTCCCTTACAGCCCACATTTTTAATTACTAAATAAATTATCATTAAATTATCATGCCACCTAAGAATCATATTTAAGACTAAAATGCTGGGGGCGCCTGGGTGGCTCAGTCGTTAAGCGTCTGCCTTCGGCTCAGGTCATGATCCCATCGTCCTGGGATCGAGTCCTGCATCGGGCTCCCTGCTTCGCTGGGAAGCCTGCGTCTTCCTCTCCCACTCCCCCTGCTTGTGTTCCCTCTCTCGCTGGCTGTCTCTCTCTCTGTGTCGAATAAATAAATAAAATCTTAAAAAAAAAAAGACTAAAATGCTGGATAGAGGTCACATCTATCACTTAACTGGGTCATTCTTTTTTCTTGGAGGAAATAAAGAATGTGATATAAATCTTATTGATTATGCTAAATAATTTTCTGTTAGATACATATTTGCTTTCATCTTCTGGTTTGCTTTTATTTAATTGTGATATTTATTTCAATGTTAATGAAGTCAAGTAACTTCAAATAATTTTATTAAATTTACTCTCAGGGGATATTAGAAGGTATCATGATCTTACATTTCTGATTCCACAGCCTAACGATTTGTATATTTTATAATAAGCTTAATGATATAAAGATAATACCAGAAATATTGTGTATATGTCGTGTGTAGAGGAGCAAAACACATTGTTTTTATATTCTTCAAAATATAGTTGCATATAAACAATATACATTTACATTAGTTGATAGAATTTAAAATAGAAATTAATGTAGGGGCGCCTGGGTGGCTCAGTCGTTAAGCGCCTGCCTTCCGCTCAGGGCGTGATCCCGGCGTTATGGGATCGAGCCCCACGTCAGGCTCATCCTCTGGGAGCCTGCTTCTTCCTCTCCCACTCCCCCTGCTTGTGTTCCCCCTCTCACTGGCTGTGTCTCTGTCAAATAAATAAATAAAATCTTAAAAAAAAAAAAAAAAAGGCTCCAGAGAACAGGTGGGCCTCCAAGGAGGCTTACTGTCTATGGAGGATTTTAAAATAGAAATTAATGTAAGCCAATTTATAAGGAACAGTACCATTATCAATATGAGATATTTAAAGCATAGATCAGGCTGCTGTTCTGCTGTATATTGGATAGTGTGATTATAACTAGATCAGGCATTTGATAAACACATGAGCAGATCTATAAAAACAAGTCTTATTTATAAGTTTTTCTTGCTTAATTTGAAGATAATTTTTAAGGTTAATTCCTCTGGGAAAAATCCCTTGATATTTTCTTTAAAAATGCATTCTTAAATAGATATGAAAATGTTAAAATATTCATTTTAATATGAGCTTGGGAAATAGATCTCTTAGAATGAGTTCTCTGTTAGCTTTTAAAATGGTCTTGAATTATTTAATGTATTTCTAAGATCTTCAGTGAATCATGGCATGATACTTTTTTTATGAGTTCAGTCATCACAATGGTAGAATTTTACGGTTTTTAAAATTCATTTCCTTTTTACTTTGAAGGCGAATAAAATAACTCTTCAGCTCATATAGACCTAGTTTTCCCAAATTGATGGGGATATGTAATGAGAACTATAATGTCTGATGTTGCAGTTTTTTTGTGTAAGTATGAAGTTATGATATGTTCAATATAAAATTTATATATTTCCTGGTTTCTGTTTCTGCTGAGGCATCAAAACTCAAAAAACAAAGAGGGGAGGGTCTGAACTGCTAGGAGATTTATGTAAAACTAGACAAGAAACCATCTCAGGTCTGATGATTCATAGTCCATTGCAAACCTCAAGGAAATATAAAGGGATGGTAAGGAATTGATCAGAAACTTAGGAATAGGGAATTCTTTGTATAGCACTGGACTTGGATATTGTGCTTTTCCTCTCTTATCCTTCAAGTTACATCAAAGGATTTTCAAGATTTCTGTTCAGAAACTCTAGTATGTGGTCACCACAACTCAGGGGAGGATGAAAACACAGGGACTAGCACCCGAGTCCTTAGTGATTTAAACAAACAAACATCCTAAAGCTAAGAGGCAGATTGGAATGATCTGTAGTGAAAGGAAGTAGTTTAAAAGATTTTACAATGGTGAGATAAGATGCATTTTCCAAATGGATCTGTGGAATGGAGCCAGTCAGTCATGAACAAAGGGACTTGCTCCAAGAGGTTCACTGTAGTGTGATTGTGTCTGTGTGAGTATGTGTGTGTGTGAGTGTGTGTGTGTGTGTGTGTGTGTGTACGTGCACTCATGCTCATGGATGTGTTACAGGGGACTGTTCTTGGGACTTCAGGAGTGGAAAATTTTCAGAATAACTTTTGTATTTCTGCCACACCCAGAATGAACTAATGTTAGATTATACCCACAACAGCCATAACACTTCAGCCACTTTTCTCTAATTCCTCTCTTCACTGACCCTAACTTTATACAATTTCAAATTCATACCTTGTTGTGAGTGAAGGGAAAGAATTCTGTGTTTCCACCTGTCAGGAGCCCAGCTGAGTTTGGAAAAGAGAGAGTGGGCTGAGTTGCCCAGTGTCAGAGTAGATGATTAAAGCAACAAACCAAAAATGATGGAGTTAGGTCTAATCACTTACTGATATGGTATAAGCAAGAGTCTAAAACTTAAGAAAGCCCCAACTCCTCCTGTTCTATTTTCCTGCATGGAAAGGTGCTGAGGTGATCAGCACAGACATGGGGGTGGTCGTCCTACTGTTGAGGGAGCCCTGAGCAAAAAGCTCCAGCGGTTTTATGGACCCTGAGCTAGGGAGGAGTATGAAGGGAAGGGCAGGCATAGAAAAATACTGGGTTCTGAGTGAGAGTACAAAAAGTGTCTCCAAGGTTTCTCCTTTGTCCCCCCACCAAGGGGGCCTCGGTGAGGCAACAGAAGATCTCTGCTCAAGGCCTCAGGTAAAGGGATGTAGAAATGCACATGCCTGGGTCAGGAATGTAAATATACAAAGAGAATGACTGGCCAGAGTGGTATCCATTTATATAAAGTTTTTTTCTGACTGAATGCCACTAGCCCATCTCAGTCAATATACAAATTATACATAGGTAAATATTAAAATATTTCCTATTTAATATTTTTCTCAATATAAAAGCAGTGTGTGTTTGGTATAAGAAACTACCTAATAAAAATATAAGGTATAACTGAATTGTCAGTAACAAGAGAGCATGTCTTCAATTTCCTCTTTGCTCATACGAGCATGTATAAGACTATATAGGTATATTTGTCTTTTTTTTAATTTACCAAAAGCATCTTATAACTTTTTCTAATACTCTGCTTCCCTAATACGTGCTGTATCCTTACAATTAAATGAACTTCTGGTGAGAACAAACCATGTAAGTTTCTGTTAGTTCCAAGCACAGGGATAACTGAAGTTGAATCAGTGCCCACAAAGCACCTAAAGATGAATGTTGATACATTATTATTATTTTTTTTATTTCCTGTACATGCCTAGTGGGTTTAGAATTCAACCACAAAGAAACAGATCATCTAGTAATTTGCAGAGGATATAACTGAGTATTCAGGTACCAAACCCCATGAGAAGGGGGAGAACCCTCCTTTTCCTTGAGAGCCAGATGAGGAGTGTTCCTAAGGTACACAGTAGGTGCCCTTGAACAAGACTCTACCAGACATATCAGTGAAGTTCTGTAGGACAGACAGTGAGACAGGGAACAATCCAGACTATATAAACTTCCCACTATATCCAGTCATTATTAGGGACTGGAAAAAGCAGAGAAACTCCTTTTAAATGGAGTAGAATGAGGTTTGATGACACCTTTGAATTTTTAATTCACCAAATATATCCAAAAATTGAATGTATTCAATTTAAAGAAACTGATTAATGTTAGAAAATGCTAGTCTACTTTAAATTGGCAAAAGTTTTAAAAATTGTGTTCTTTTAAGAGTGGGCATGAACCTTCCTGGGAAATTTGACCTTTGTTATAAATAATAAAGAAAGCTACATATTTTTTGTATATTTGAACAGAAAAGTAAGCATTTCAACTTGACTCTAGAAATGAGATAAACAATTCAAGAAATTATCATTGAGGCTTAATTAAAATTAGATAAGCCATAAGCATATATATAAATAATAGGAGATACAAAATTAGGATATGAAATAGAAAGAATCTAGAAGTTAGAGGGGTTATCTCAGCTTCTTCGGTGATATGACATTAATCTCTATAGTTTAAATAAAATTATAGTTTAAATTAATGAAACAGAATTGACCTTAAATTCCTAATGGTATTCCAGTATTTTCTCCTTAACTTTCCCTAGAGAAGGATTTAAGAAACCAACAGTGCTTGTGGAGGAAAAAATAGTTTCAACAATTCCTTCTTTTCAGTTCTTTCACCATTAAAAGGGAAATATAATATTTTATTAAATAGGAAAATGAATGTGGAGTTCACACACACATACATACATGTATCTATGTACCACATATCTGTGATTTCTTTCTGTATATATAATCATGTATATAATCATAAGTGAGAAGGATAATACTATCCTGCCCATCCTGCCCATCACCTGCTCCCACCAGGCAGCTGAGTGGTGTTTAGCCCGCAGAGACTAGCCCAGAAGCTTGAGTGGGCCCCTGAGAGAGCCCGGTGCCTTGGGTAGTTTTCTGTCTGTTCCAGAGGTGCTTCATGGATCTTCCTATAATAGCAGGTAATGGAGAGCCTTGGATCTGCCTTGGTGGCAGTCATCTCCAAGTGGGCAATGGCTATTGGCCAAGACTTGAGTCTAGCCTCTAGGATGGGACCCCAGAGCCACAGTCAGGCTGGGCAGTGCTGCTCTCCCATAAGGTTTCTGGGGAGCTGGATTTTCTCTGCTGCAAACATACCCAGTATCTCTTTCTCCTTTTATTCCTGGATGGTGGGCTCATCATGGGGGCTCTAAGCAGGATGTACCTTGATTCTGGCAATAAAAATATTCTGGATGCTATATTAAAAAAAAATTAGCCAGTTAATTTACCTGACCTTTTTTCTAAAGGACCAAATGTTTATTCAGAGTTTTATAATTTGGTCGACACAAGTATCATCAAACGTGATCAAACTTGGAAAAAAGATGTTTTAAATTCACTGTATATGGACAGTTGAATTTCAGAATATCTCTTTTTTGAGAAAAAAATTAAGAACTTCTAATAGGTGCTAACTTGTCTGGCACTTATATTATAATCCTGTATGTAAATCTGAAGCTGTCTCAATGTTAGAAATGTTCAATGACAAGCAGATTAAGTCAGCAGAAATGTCAAAAATGACAACTCCCATCTGGGGTGTGTGGATTCTCAGCAATCACCAGGATGTCTCCAGTTTGTCAAATACAGACTAATAGGAGTAACAGAAAAACATACATAGTCCTGCAAGTGTAAGAAATGGACATTTCAGGAATAACTCAGCAACCTAGTGCACAAATTTAGTTATATACTTAGGAATGGCTGACTATGGTGTTTTTAATGGCATCTTTTTATTTTATGCTAAATATGGTGCTGGATTGAAAATTAGGACTTGCACAGGCCCAGTGTTTCTGAAATGAAAACTTGAAGTGTGTATCAAAAGAATTTAGAGAATTTGTATCCGTAAATAAAATATTTAAATTCTTCATTAAAAAAATAAAATTTTTCTATTTCCAGAATACCTCCGAGCATTCAGACCTATTTCAATTCTTTAAAATTATATTCTCTGATCCCTACCCTCCCTCCAAAAAAAGACATGCTTATGGGCTTATGGGGCCTGTGACAATAGAATTGTTTTCTTATCCAGAAGAACTGTGAGTGAAGAGCTAAAACATAAAATATGCTACCAAGTTGATTGAAGGTATCTCTTATTTAAAAAATATGATTTTACCCAGTATTTTAATAACATATAACATATACTCAAAGGATTATTTTGCCTTTCATCTAGCATTATATATTTATTTTATTAAATATTATTAAAAAGCCTCTGTGAAGAAAGTTTCTTTGGGGAAAAAAGAAGCAATATTGCTGATAAATTTACATACAAATCTAAAAAATGTTAAATTTTAAATTGAGTGTCACTGACTTTAATACTGCTTGACAAGAATTATTTGATATATGAATGGTCTAGGTTGTCTTCTGATGTAATAAAATCCATTTGTTTCAGAGTCAATCATGAATTAGTTAATGTACAGTTTTTCATTATCAACCTATTAAAATTATTTAGGAAACTATTTGCAATGGCTTTTAATTCTTCTCAGATGACTTTTGTGAAGCAAAAGAAAACTGCTTTTCCAATACTTTTGTTTAGGTGAGGGCTCATTCAATCTCTAAGCTCCTCAATCTTATTAATGCACATATGGTAAATGGAATAATAGAATCATTTGTTTTTGCCCAACTTTATCTTCACATGTGATTTAATTAAGTACTTTCCAGACTCCAACTATTTCCAGAAGACTTTTTTAAAAGCAAGTTATTTTTCCCTTTTATATTATGTCTCAAATAATTGTCTTATTTTCAAACTGGAAAAAATATATTTTGATTTCTTAAAGAAAAGTGCCCAAGTATACATGATTCACAGAAGAGTAAGAAATGTATTTCCTTGATTAATTTCCTACTTTAGACAATGTAATTTTGTATTTTAAAACAGATGTTGGAGCATGCTCATAACTTGCTTTATATTAAGTACAATCTTTATTTGGTCTCTAACTTCAATCGCAAGAATGACAACAAAATACTACTTTGTATTTTGTGGAAAGTTTGGCTACAATGCTAGTTTTTTGTTTTTCTTTCAGACATATATACAAATAATTGACAGATATGCTGTATGATAACATTATAGAATAAAATTCCATTCATATCTCAGTAATTTACCAATGGCCATTATCACAGAAGTGAACTAGTGTGTATTTTACTGTATATGTGAAGTATGGAAACTTCATTCATTCAGTATAGTTTGTGTAATGAAAATACTAAACCTCATTTTGTTTGTAATATACACTTTTCCTTTCTTCAACTTTATTTCTCTGAATGTGAGAATGAATGGAAGTTGACTCTTTTTAGAAGTGTTTTAGACTGAAATTTGGTAAGGTGTACTACAACATATTTATAAAATATATTTATAAAATATATTTCAAAAACTCTGGTTAAACTTGAAGAAATGTAAAATTAAACTTTATTAATACTTATAAGTTTTAAAATATTTCTTTGCCAACCTAAACACTCATATCATTAATGAAAGATATATTAGGTTCTCATATTCACATTATTTCCTCATTTCTGAATGATATTAATATCAGTCTGGTGTGGAAATGCTCTCCAGGATCTGTAAAACAGTGGCTATTTGGGCCTCATATTTCACAGTCTCCTAGAATCTTTGTATATATGTTCAGTCTTGGCAACACCAAAATGTTGCCTCCTTCAAAACACCCTGGCCAGTGATGACAGGCTAAGTAGCATGCCATTAAGAGGCAACACAGTGATAGCATCAGATATAATCCAATCAGAAAAACTAAAAACACTTAGCAGAAACTATTTTCAGTGTACTCTCACCTGCAAACTTTGCACCTCTGAACATTAAGGAGCCTGATGTGCTCAATATTAGGAAACATATTCCATTCACTCTTTCTTTTTCCTCCCAATCTTCAACTCCTCTAATACCAGATGTCCTTCATTATTTTAACCCGCCATCCCTTTTTTCTTATGCCACTTTAGATTTTCATTATGACTGGTAGGGTATTACAGAATCCTCTTCCCAAGAAACAGCACATTCAACTTGAACAGGAAGCACTCTTCCTAAGACTTTTGCATCATTAACCATTCTACAAAAAAAAAAAAAAAAAAATGTATTCTCTTTATACTTAACTTACATGGGACTACTGATGCTTATAAGTACTGCCTGTTCTTATTATAGTTTCAAATTTTCCTTAATCATCTGAATCACCTTTGATATACACCTTTCTTTTTTTTAATAATAATTTTTTATTATGTTATGTTAGTCACCATACAGTATATCCTTAGTTTTTGATGTAGTGTTCCATGATTCATTATTTGCATATAACACCCAGTGCACCATGCAATATGTGCCCTCCTTAATACCCATCACCCGCCTATCCCAGTCCCCCACCCTCCTCACCTCTGAAGCCCTCAGGTTGTTTCCCAGAGTCCATACTCTCTCGTGGTTCATTCCCCCTTCTGTTTTACTCATTCTTCCCTTCCTTCTCCTACCGATCTTCCTGCTATTTCTTATGTCCCATAAATGAGTGAAACCATATGATATACACCTTTCTAATTCAACAGATAGATACAGAACTAGAATTTGAGTTCTACAGGGCAAGCGCCTTTTCTGTATTGTTTACTGATCCAAGCTCCTGGAATACGTCTTGACACATAGCAGTCAGTAAATAAATATTTGTTGATTAAGCAAATGATTGAAAGTAGAATTTATATTCATGGTATTATATAGAGTAAATACAAGAAGAATGACTGTATATGGCTATGCAAATCTCAGAATTTCTATTTGACTATTTATATATTTCCAAATAATTATACACCATTGTATTATCTTTTGTCTTCTCCCATCTTGAAATATTAGTTTTGATAAATGCATTCAAAGTTAATTCAGTGAATATTTGTTGAACCTCTACAAAGCACCATGTGCTGAAAATAAGCTAGTGAAAAAAATTATAAATGAGAAAACTGAGAAAGTTCTTAAATTTAGATAGTGTTAAGTTTTATTAAAGAAAACAATAAAAGAATGGAAAGCAATTAGTACAATAGGTATCTGGGAGAAATGTTAGGGAGCCTGTAAGGAGAAGATATTTGAGCAGAAATATGGAGTCATGTGAATAAACAGCTGGGAAAAGGGCATTTCAGATGGAATGAGTAGCAAGGAAATGCCCTACAGTCTTGGAACAATCAGAAAACAGCAGGAAGCCCAGCGTAGATGGCACACAGTGAGTAATTAGGAGAATGGTCATGTTTTGCAGGTTGTGGTAAGGCATGGGATTTCGCTTGATGGTGATGAAGTAGTTTGGATTTTAAACAGAGGAGTGGTATAATCTGACTGTCTCCAGTCTCTGTAAAAATAAAAGCATCACTCTGATTGATGAGTGGAGAATAAATTATGAAGGATCAAGTGTTGAAAAGCATAATGAGAAAGATTTTAGGGAAAATATAGTTGAATGACCATGCAGTAATAAATAAATGTGAGATTAGTGGTCATATGTTTCAAGTGTGACTATTTGATATTGATGCTTGGAACAATCTTTTGAGCTTTATGGTTTTGTGAAATAAAATTACATTTATTTCTTGAAATGTAAAATAATAAAATGTAAATAAATGTGACATTAGTGGTCATATGTTTCCGGTGTGACTATAAATCAAAGGTAAAGCATGTCTATTATTTTTCAATTTTTAAAACTTATATAATAGGAAATTTATCATTATAAATTTCAGAAATATAAAATTCATGATGTGGCTAATATAGTTTGTGGATGTAGTGGAGAAATGATGTGAAAGAACAGTAATTTTTTCCTCTCATATTTTAAGAAATTAAGCCCTACTTAATAAATTAATAAATAAATAGTGCAAATTTTTATACTTTTTTAAAGTTACTAAAATAATCAAAAACAATAGTCAAAAGTAAGAAAAGTTAGATAAGGGAAATACAGGGGTAGATAGAGCAGTGCAAGTTAAAGAAGAGGGAAGTAGAGATTTAAGAATACTATTTAGTTTGAGATATATTTCTTAAAAATGAATAAAACAAACATTGAAAAGTCATTACTGCCAAAGTCTTGGACTGAAAATGGAAGCAGATTGGAAAGCTTCTAGCTTTTATTTTATAACTTCCCATGACACTGAATGTTACCCCCATGCGCATGTATTATTTTGAATTAAAAGATTTCTCTATTTAGATTAGATGTATGATGTATATGGATGAAGGTGACAGCGAGTTTCCACGGCACAGTGGAGAGTGTCCTTGAGTACCATTGAAGACAGATGGATTTTAGTTGTGTCTCTATCTTTACTAGCCATTGGATTCTGGATGCATTTCTTTTTTTTTTTTTTTTTTTTAAGATTTTATTTATTTATTTGACAGAGATAGAGACAGCCAGCGAGAGAGGGAACACAAGCAGGGGAGTGGGAGAGGAAGGAGCAGGCTCATAGCGGAAGAGCCTGATGTGGGGCTCGATCCCATAACGCCGGGATCACGCCCTGAGCCGAAGGCAGACGCTTAACCACTGTGCCACCCAGGCGCCCCCTGGATGCATTTCTTAATCTTTTCATATCTTACTTTCCTTTTATGAAAATATAGTAACTACAGAATAATTATGTATTTTTTCCTCCTGATTTACAGTGTGACATTCAATATCCACAAATGTGCTTTAAAAAACAAATAGTGTAAACTAGCTGGTGATGTTTTACTCAAAGTTTCAGTGTATAATTTTTCTCTTCTCCTTCTTATAGCTCTATAATATTCACAAATCTTGTGGTTTCAAGTAAAAGATTTGCTGCCTAAATAAATTACTGATTTAGTGTAAGAAAGGCCATGAGTGGCATTGTATCTTATACAGCATGTAAAACTAGTACTGTTTCGGCCACTGAATAAATTAAATATACTATGTACCAAAAAATAAAAATGTTGCCAGAAGTCATACGACAGTATCTAAAATAGGCATGTATTTTGGGGAAGAATGTGTGAATGCTTTGGCAAAATTTATAAAGGAATAAACTAGATCCTGTAATTGGGCATTGGCAATGATTTCTATAAAGCTCAATGTTATGGGCAAAGAAAGGATTCATAGTAATTACAGCTACTACTTTATTGTCATTTTAATTAGAATCATTAGGTCTTCTAAAATGATATGAAATAGTCCTATAAGGAATCACAGTGTCTTCATATACTTTACTTTCTATTATAAACCTTAAAGTAAAAAACATGAAAGTGTCATAATCACTATTTGTAGGCATTCAATGATTATTACATATAAAATATTATGTATAATGTGTTAATATTATATATTAAAATATTTAGCAATTATATTTATTATATAATATAGTTAACATATTATGTAACATAATACATTATATATGTATGTATGTATGCATATATGTGCACATATATACAATGCCAACCATACGTCAAATATGCCAGGACCTAGAAACAAGATTAATTAATAATCTACTGGGGACTACAAAGAAATGAAATAAGGAGGATGACAATAGAGATAACCACAAGTGCACTAAGATCAACTTTTTAATAGTAGTATGGCAATGGACATTTATATTTTAACATCACTCAGAGTTTTAATGAGATTAAAATTTGTCATTGAACACATAGTAAGGTCTGTAGAATGGCAAATTTACGTTCACCTCCTTAAGATCATGTATACACAATTACTTAATAGTCATATTAAGTATATAGAACAAAATGCACAGAATTAACATTGCTGTTATAACTAATGAACCTGAAGAAACTTTGACCTCATAAAATATGGCAAACCTAACGACACAAGAAGAAATTTGGATTCTGAATATAGACACTTCTTTATTGATTCACTGGGACATGTACAATTCTTATGCTATCTCGGTGAGACCATGGTATACAGATGCTTTAAAATCGATGTGTTTTTTATTCCCTGATCTGTGCTTTTCCTGATTCATGCTGCCAATAATTTAACTCTTTATAGCCTCAAAAGCACTTTTAATAAGATGGACTTTTATGAAGGAAAATATGGTTAAAGCATCACTTTTGTGTGTTTTTTTCAATTTCCTCTAGTGTAATCTAGGTGTCATAATACTTTCTCAGCAGTATTTTCAAGGAAATTTGTTATTGTGTTATTCTCTACTACAAATAATATGTACAGCTTCAACATATGTTGAGATTATCATTATGAATCAGGATTTAATATTTTCTCTTTGAAAACTTTCTCTAAGTTTAATTTATGTATTATGTGTTTATACATGCCCCCAAATAACTAAATTCATGAATTCATATGATGCTTTTGTTCTTAGTTTGCAGCAAATACCGAAAAACTTGAATTAAAAACCAAAATGATTTCCTGTCCCGAAGAGTTTGATATGCTTTTATATGAATTTGTAGATGCAGCATTTTTGAGTCTAGAGGAGAATTATGTAATTCATGTATTTTTTTTATCCCAAGGCTGTTTTTAAGCCCTACTGTTGTTGTTTTTGAAACTGATAGTATTAATAGGAAGGATGGCCATCACTAATAGTCATGTAATTGGTTTTACACAGAATGTTACCACCACTAGAATCTGAATAGTCAGTTTGATTTGGTATATAACCAAAAATAACTTTGTATTTTTTCTAGAGTGTAATTTAGGCCAAAAAAATCTATAGCATAAAAAAATATATTAACTCCTTCAATAAACTAGTCTTGTAAACAACTGCAAAAATCATGGTTTCTTATCCACTTTGTAATCACCTAGTAGTGTAAAAAAATAACTAAAAATCATCCAATCCAGATTAGGTGTTGCCGGGGTATACAAAGTTAAAGAGAAATTTAATTATTAAAATCGATGAACTTTATTTTTAAAGATTTTATTTATTTGAGACAGCACGAGAGAAAGCACGAGTGGGGGGAAAGGGCAGAGTCAGAGGGAGAAGCAGACTCCCCCTGAGCAGGAAGATCTTGATCCTGAGACTCTGAGATCATGACCTGAACCAGAAGCAGGTGCTTAACTGACAGAGCCACCCAGGTGCCCCTAAAATTGATGAACTTTGAAAAAGTTCTAGGCTCAAAGAGTGAAGAAGAAAAATTTTCATTTATAAAATATTACTACTATAACTACTAAAAATAACAAATCAGATTAAAGGTCAAAACCAGAACATCTTGTTAGAAAAAGAACAAACTACTTGGTTTGAATGCAGCATTATGGAGAAGGATGTTTGGGTTTATGCAGTACCCAGCGCTTACTGCCAAATAATCAAGTTCAATGAGATGGGTATACAGTAGTCCTCCATTATCTACAGGAATATATTGCAAGACCCCCAATGGATGCCTGAAACTGCAGACATTACTCAACCCTATATATACTGTGTTTTTTCCTATGCATACATACCCATCATAAAGTTTAATTTATAAATTAGGTCAGTAAGAGATTAACAGCAATAACTAATAATAAAATAGAATTGTTACAACAATACACTGTGATAGGAGTTATGTGAATGTGGTCTTTCTCTCTCAAAACATCTTATTGTACTGTACTCACCCTTCTTGTGATGATGTAAGATGATAAGATGCCTATGTGATGAGATGAAGTGAGATAAATGATGTAGGCATTGTGTGGTACAGCATTTGGCTACTGCTGACCTCTGACTATACATCAGAAGGAGGTCCATCTGCTTTCAGACCGAGGTTGATCACAGGTAACTGAAACCACAGAAAGCAAAACCGTGAATTAGAGGGATTACTGCACATGATCCAGAAAGTAGCAGGTTGTTCTTGGGAGGACTGCTAGCTTAGTGGACTAGATAACAGTGGCCATAAAGTTCTTTTTCTGTGAGAAGGGGAATCGTCCTTCCTCTACCTTCAAAACAATGTCCCAGATCTGCCTGATATGTAGTAATACAAGCCATGCTGGATTGGTTTTATGATGATAGAGATGTTCATCCAGGTAAATGCTGTGTTTATCTGAGCACCTTTTGCGCGGGCATTCCATGTAGACTCACTGCTGTAAAAATCACACAACCATCCAAATGTCTGTATCAGACTTGCTGTCTCAGCTTCCTCTTATAAGTTTTAAAGATGTTTAAAAAATTAGGGTGATTCACAAGAGAATGGGAAAAGACAGAGTATGAAAATATTTTTATGATTATTAAGAAATGGACTGGGTAAGGAGACATGGACGGGATTGAAATGCAGCACTATCAGAGGTGAGGTGGAATGAGTGGAGACTTTTACCATTCAAGGACCTAAACAAATCACTCTATTTAACCCAGTTTGGAGGAATTTTTAAAGCTAAAGGCAAAAATGGAAATGAGACACCTGACATCAAATCATCAGGGTTAAATTAATGAGGAAGAGCGTTGACAAAGGGACCAGGATCCTTTGGCCCAATGCCTGCCGTATGCACATGTATGGGTAAAATGGCCAGGGGTAGAGAAGAAGAAATCTTTCTGAGGCTCCTTGACATGGGAGCCCAAAAAACTGTGATGCCAAACCTTTAATGAAGACGTAACAGGGCTACAATTAGATTGAAAGGACATATTTGTGCAACTGTTGATAAATTAAGGTGAAGTTTGGATAAAAATTGCTTTAGAGAAGATAGGTGCCAGTATAAAAATTGTGGGGCAAGTTGAATTCACTTTTAATGAGGAACGGTATTCAGCAGAAAATGATTTGTTTACTAGAATGAGGCAATTTGAGGGAATTCTTTTCCAGGAGGAAGACACTACCATGACTTAAATTTTCCTGAAGCCTAAATGCTGTGTCCTTCCATGAAGCACTTTCTGTTTACTTTCATTGCTGTTCTTTACCCATTTTCAGAAGGATGTAGTAACTCTTCCCATCATGAGCCTTATACGTTTCAAGAATTACAGTACTATCTAGTGCCTTCTCTCTTTTTTTATATTAAGATCTTTCACCCTCCTCTCTTATTAATTGAGCTTGTCTCCTCTAATTCCTCACCATCACACCACAGAGCCATGAAATGCTCTGGTAGAATGCTGCTTCCATCCCAAAAAACCTATTCACCTGACAAACACTCAAGTTGTTTTAGACAAATCTATAGTGTGAAATTGCCTCTCTTAGTTTCTTTGCATCACTTAATTCCAAATTCCTTCATAGAAAAACAGGTTTTCTTTTTTAAAAAAGATTTTTATTTATTTGAGAGCGAGAGAGCATGTGCGAATGCATGTGCACACATGTGAGTGGGGGGAGAGGCAAAGGGAGAGCATCTCAAGCAGACTCCATGCTGAGCGTGGAGCCTGCTGCAGGGCTTGATCTGACAACCCTGAGATCAAGATCTGAGCTGAAACCAAGAGTCAGCGCTCAACTGACTGAGACACCCAGGCGCCCCAGTTTTCATTCTTATGTGTGAATCTAATAATTCCATGAGCATTAGTTTTCTATTATTGCTGTAACAATTTTGGTGACTTAAAACAACACAAATTTATTCACTTTGAGTTATGGAGGCCAGATGTCTGAAATTAGTTTGGGCTAAAATCAAGGTGTTTGCAGGGTTGGTCTCATCTGGAGGCTCTAGGGAAGAGTCCATTCCCTTGCCTCTCAAGGCTTCCGTAGGCTGCCTGCATTTCTTGGCTCATCTCTGCTTCCTCATATCATTCTAACTTCTGTTGTCACATTTGCTGCTTCATTCTTTTGGCCTTCTTATAAGGACTCTCGTGAGAATCTTTAGGGCCGACCCAGATAATATCCAGGGTAATTATCCAAGAAAGAAGATAATCTTGGAATCATCCAGGATAATTATCCAGGAAAATCTCCCCATCTCAATTTAGTTACATTCACAGGTCTGTTGCTATATAAGGTGACATTCACAGATTGTGGAGGTTGTGAGGTGAACCCATTAGGGACAGCCCATCATACCAATAACATAGTTTAAATTTCTTAATATCAGCATTTTGAGCTTTTTAAATTTCTGCTATTTTATCCTTGTTTTTTATAGGCAAGGTATACAGATGTTCCATGCATCTCTTTATCTGTTTTATAACTTGATTTTCAGTTTATGTGCAATCCACACATATCTGGTGTTTACTGCTAGTGGGGAAAAATAGAATGGAAAACACTTAAACATTGTCATCAATCTTTTTTTCTTAGTAATGAGATGCAAGTGACTTCTGACTTCTTGGTTGATTATCTAATCAGAATGTTAAAAAAATGTCTTCTTGAACTCTGGCCAGCTTAGATCTTGAAGTTGCTGTTTATGGGACTCATTTCTTTCCCTGCCTCATTAGTTTCTATCTATTCAGCCCATATTACATGAAATTTATCATCAAATTAACATTAATTACTTACCTCTCCCAAATACTCCCTTTATTATTCATCTAGGCATTTTCCTGTCACCTGTTTGACACTATGGTGAATTAACATTTCTAGAGTAGCAAGGATTTTAGAAATATCTAACTTTAGTAGTCAGAAGAAATGTCTGGAAGGGCTGCTTACGTGATTAAATAATTTTAATAAGTGGTAAAGTTTTGAAACCCTCCTCTCCTAAATCAAGTGAGTAAAATCTTGAATCTGTATCACAGTGGGTATAAGATAATTTGTGGGGCTCTTAACCTGTGATATTTCCAGTTTTAGAAATAGTTGGAACTAATATGTTAATCTTAGCAATTAATTCTATGAAAAGACCCTTGTGCCATAGAAATGGCATAGGTTTTAGAACCAGATACACAAACGGCTTATCTACATCTACCACTCACTTTTTGGGTGACTTGGCAAAATTCCTACAGTCTTTGTATCTCAGTTTTCTTTTCTGTAAAATGGAGTTAACAAATACTACCCGATGTTGTAAAGTAGTTTTGAAAGGCTGAAGAAATAATGGATGTAACCACTCTGTCACAACTTAGACATTCAATGAAGTTCATTTCTGCCGGATTTATTATCATTATAAAATTTATAATTTGGTAATGAATATTGTTTTTCCTAGACCAAATAGTCCTGGTGGATTGCAGAAGGGAGAGGAAATGTTCCAAAAACTTGTTGGTAAATAACAATACCTCTACTGATTACAGTAGGTTTCCTTGATTTTATCATAAGAATATGTTAGTTAGTTAGTTAGTTAGCCAAATTATGGCTTTTAAGCAATATAGTTATTCTTTTATCTGATTTTCTGCTATTACTGTTTAGAAAAAATTTACTAACTACATTGAATTGAGTTTTCTTTAATCATTGGTTCATAAGTATTATATGCCCATACAGAATATGTCTGTTTGCTTAATGATACCTGATGACCACTTTTATAGAAGCTTGATTATTTAAACACAAATTAAAAATTATGGAAGTGTATTTAAAATTTAACTTTATTAAATAGAAGCTTTTTCTACATATTTTAGCCATATTATTATTAAAGTTAAAAATGTCAAAGAATCTGCCTAGGTGGAACCAAAATATGTTAAAAAATTAAATTTTAATCTAAAGTCACTATTAAAAAAGAAGACAAATTTTGAAAAAAATAATGTGGAAAATACTATATTTATATTTATGCTCAAGTAAATTTTATTTGATTTCAATAATATTTAAAGAAAATAAATCAAGTTAATTGGTCTGGCATACAGTGTAGAAGAAGAAAGAGTGAGGAAGTTAGTCAATTTACATTCTCATCTCTACCACTCCCTCTCTAGGACCTTCATGGTATTTGATGTTATTTTCTTAGAAAACTAATACTCACAAATGAGACTACTATGATCCTTTTACTATAACATATATTGCTGATTTTACTGTGGCTTATAAAATAATTACTAGTTCATGCTGCATTTTTCTCTTAGACTATATAATCTATAGATGATATTGTTTTTGTGTATACTTTCATTCTCTAAAAACTCCTGGAACAATTCTGAGTTCTGAGAGTAAAGTATTCCCATTCACATGATATTAAGTTGAGGTTTCTGGTATTTTAATTCTTAATCTCAAATATAGTAAGTTTTATCCTCAGTATGATAAAATTAGACACTTTTAAAGATAACATTTCTGACAATATTCTTGTCCAAAAGTCATCATATTGAACAATACAGTGGGTTGTATCCCTAAGTTGAGGGTAAGTCTTATACAGAGCTTGGAACAGAAGTGGTATTCTGACTTGCAGTAAAAGAAAAGCACTTAGACCTATAGCTGTTATTACCTCCATTTAAATGTTTTGAACATTAGTTTCATTTTTAAGGGCAAAATGATAGTTAATTCTTAGCATTTGGGGTTGCTTACGTTTAGCCAGCTATTGTGATAGGTCTTTATATTTTCTTTTTTATTTTGAAAAACTACACTATGAAGTATGGATTAATAATACCCCGTTGTATAGAGGGAGACCTTTTTGTTATAATGGTGATATGAATGGCTTAAAGCAAAGAGCCCTGGCAATGTTACACATCTGAAAATCATTATACTATGGTAGTGGTACTCAAAGTATGGTTTCTGGAACTCTAAGGGAACCCTGATGTCTAAACTAGTTTTCTAGTAATTCTCAGACATTATTGGCCTCTTTTTACTGTGTTGAAATTACACTGATAATGAAAAGGCAATGGTGGGTAATACTGCTGGTTCCTTACCACGAATCAAGGCAGTGACAACAAACTGGGCAAGTATTATCGTATCCTTTACTACCATGCACGTGTGGAAAAATAAAACAAACAAGAAAGAAACAAAAGCAAAAAGCCAGTTTGACTTTACAATATCCTTGATGAAGTTTTAAAATTGATTGCTTTTATTAAATTTCAACCTGTGAGTATATGTCATTTTAATATTCTCTGTGATAAGAAGTCCACCTAAAGAAATTTGGTGCATATTGAACAATGATGCAAGAGAAACACTTGCGTAAGCGTGCAACTCCCAAGTTGCCCTCGCTACTTCTTTTAATGCTACACAATTTTTACTTAAAAGAATGATTGAAAGACAAACTATAACCATTAAGATTTGGATATTTTGTGGACATTTTCTTGAAAATAAGTTAACTATATCTATCCCTTCAAGGAAAACAAATGAGACTATTTGTTTCCAATAATTAAAGTTGAGTTTCTAAGCAAAAAATAAAAATTTTGACAAACTTTTAACCACTTTCATGAGCTTGAGAGCTCCCTAATACTTAAAATATTTCTGATTACATCAGTAGCTTTATATTATCAAATTTGATCTTCCAACATTGTATAATAAAATTTTTCAACTTCTGGAAGATCTCTGTAATGTAGTGAACTAGTACATTTCAAATGAGCAGAACATTATATTACATGCATGGGAAAATGATTCATTCAAAGTGCAAGGTAGATCAAAAGATTTTAGCATAACAAAGTAGGAAAAGTTCATTGATATGGTTTCAGATTCCATGCTGAAATTAATCCTTAAAAGTTATTTGTAGACTTCTGATGTTCCATCAATGAAGAATAGCCATAGTTATTTAGAGAAACTAATAAGATACTTCTTCCCTTTCTGAGTGAGATTGGGTATTCTTCATATACTTCAGAAGAAAATAAAATATTAAGACAGCTTGAATGCAGAAGCGTTTATGATAATTTGGCAGTCTTTTATTTAGCCAGATATTTAAGAGATTTGCAAAATTATAAACAATGCCGCTCGTCTCACCATTTTTGTTTTTTTGTTCGTTTTTCTTTTTTTAAGATTTATTTATTTGAGAAAGGGAGAGTGCAGGCAGGTGCATGTGTGCATGTGAAAGGAGGGGCAAAGGGAGGAAATCTTCAGGCAGACACCCCACTGATTGCAGAGCCCCAGGCGAGACTCCCATCTCAGAACCCAGGAGATCATGACCTGAGCTGAAACCAAGAGCCAGACGCTCAACTAACTGAGCCAGGCACCCCATCACCATTTTTGGTTTTGAGGAATATTGTTTTTTTCCATAAGTAGTGATATTTATGTAAACATGGAAGAGGTTATTATATTTAGTTTTAAATTAATTAATAAATACATGTATTTTAACTGCTCAGTTTTAATTTTAAGTACATGGCAGTTTAATTCCACAAAAGCTTTTCAGTACAAAGTGCCTATAGGTTTGGAAAGGTGGAGAATTGTTATACTACATGGCAAGAGAATAGTTTATAGAGATTCAGGTAAAAGGCACAGAAAGAAGTTAAGAGGTAAACAGTGGGGGTTCAATTAGTGACATTAGTAGCAAAAAGGGACAGATTCAGTGGTATTTAAATAAAGACAAAATCATTGTGAAACATGAAAGAAAGGAAGATTCAGGAATGATCCAGAGTTATCTAGCATGAACAATGATTCAATGGATGTGACACCATTTACTAAAATAGGAGCAATACCAGGCTCTGTGAGTGAGGGGAGGTGGGAGGGTAAGCTAGTGTAGAGAAGAATTATGAGCTCAAATTTGAAAGTAGTGAATCCCTTCTTTGGTTGGATCCTATTCTTTATTGCCTTTTCATGAACTATCACTCACAGGAATTTATCACACTTTAAAACTCTTCCTACTCTCCTGCTGTTGAGACTTTCCAACGCAAGTTTAGGTAAAACCAATCTCTTTCAGAATCTTATGCTTTTTATGAATCCCTTATTCTTGAAACCCATTCACCTTGGTTCCAGGAATCTGCTCCCTCTTGGGAATTTTTGTCCTCTTACTCTTGCAATCTTATCCTGCTCTACCTAGGTATCAGTTATTGGTTATTTTTAAGACTTTGAGTTAACTTTGTGCTTGACCTGGAAATGCATCATTTAGCTGCATCTTCAAGGTATGGAGAAATGAGGTCAGCAGATAGCTTTTAGATTTCAGCTCCTTTAGTGTCTGCTTCAGGTGAGGATTGCCACCTGTCCAGAGGGCATGCTATTCCCAAGACAGCCTATTTCTGATGACTGAACAAGGCAAGGGTATATTCCCCAGCCATTTCAGTTCAATGCTGGTAAGCAGTTCTCACAGAAAAAAAAAATCCCTGCCAGGCTACCTCTGGCTTTGTTGGAATTACATTGAATTTCAACTTCTCCCTCTTCTCAACCCTATTCCCTCCCCATTTTTTCACAGATATTGAGCTCACAAACTGCATCTCAACATCTGCTTCCAGAGAATAAAACCTGCAGAAGTCGATATTGGGAGTGGTTCTAGGAGTAGGTTATAAGATAAAGTTTTGTAGCTAGGTGACACATGACCCAGTTGGCACTGAAAACCTCATCACCAACATTTTCTGGCACAAGATGAAAGTCCAGTTGTTAAAACATTTATTGCTGGTGAATTGGGACAGTAAGAGTTGAATGGAAGATAGAGCAAGTATGATATGTCTTTCATTTCAAACTTATTACATGAAAAGTTACCTGAAAGAACAAGGGGATTGGATGCTTTTTGCTAAACTACACTAAACTACACTAACTCAATAGAAAATAATATGTTACTTAGGGAAATTAATAAGTGATTGAAAACCAAGAGGAAAGGCCAAAGGGTTTCTTCATAAGATAAATGAAACCTTCTTCTCCTTCAGTAGAGGAGCAAAGATATCTGAGAACGAAGGTAAAGACATAATAATGGTTGAGTGGCTTAACTTTATAGAATGATGTCTTCAACCAAAGCTGGTCTAGCATTCCAGAGTCAGGGCTCTAGTTGGGAAAACGTGGGATTTTGATAGGTGCAGTGGGATATCTAGGTAGATGTCTACAAAGATTTTGACCACACAGCCTCCTCTGAAAATTCTGAGCCTGTAGAATTAACCTACCCTTTCCTACAAGAACTGGAACTCCCAAGTTGTTGGGAAAAAAATTAGGAAAAACCCTAGAAATCAAGAGTGGTCTTCTTAGGCTACTTTTGTCCATTAGATCTACAATGAGGGTAATTCACAGTATAGCACAGATATGACATAAAAAGCCTGATATAAGGGAAGAAAGGAGTAAATTCCAAAGGACCTGGAAAACCTAGGTATCATATACCAGCAGGGGTAGAGGGGATACATGTGTGAGTGGATTCCGGGTCTGTGACACAAGGATAGAAAATTGGGAAGATTTGATTGACCTGAAGCACTCTCCCAAGATACAGGATTTTACCTGCTAGGAAAGACCCCAGGAAATGGTGTGACTTCACTACTAGGATGACTCCAAGAAGAAAATAAAACATGATAACCAATTTTGATTAAAGTTGAAATGTCAAAGCTGTCATAGGAAATGTTGGAGGAAGGGACTAAAAGGCTCAAGGAATTAGACATGCTAGAATGGATATACATACTGTCTATAGCTGGAAGATGCAGTAAAAGATGATTTTTCACCAGAAAGCTCAGAGGTTATACTATTCTTAAAATCATAAGGTTTTCACTGAGAAGAGGAATACTTTTACTACTAAAAAGTCTGGGTTTCTCTCCTCTCTAGGCAAGGGTTAATGGTATTGAAAACTTATTGCAGAACTTGGCCAGAAAACATTAAAAATTGTGATAAAACCCTGAAACAATAGAAGCCATGTGGTGGTGCTTAGCCACCAGAAGGCAAGTGGATACAATTGTCATAATGAGTGTCAGAGTCAAGGGACTGCCAAGAGGGCCTCACCACGTGGACATGCTTAATAGAGCATAATCACAGAGGGAGAAAATAAATGGACACCGAAAGAGAATTTTAGATTTATGTTGAAATCTGTGGGCATCTTGAATATCAAAATAAAATAGGGGACCCGGTTCTAGTTATCCGAGCTATGTTTGTTGGTTTTATAATTGACACTTGTAAGACAAAGTTTTTATGTGTGGGATATTAGGTAGAAAGAGTAGTCAATGTTTGCAAATTACTGTGGAGAATGAGCAGGGACAGGAAGGGCATTCAGGACACATAACAATAAATGAAGATGTGAGGAGAAATGAGCTTCAAGTAGGGCTGGCAAGGGAATGAAAAGAAGTGGAATGAAAATATACAAAAACTTCACAAAGGAAAAATAATAATTGGCTACTCCACAGATTAAAAGTAGGAATGATGGAAAAATAATGGGGAGTAATGGGAAATCAAATATGAAGTTAGTTATTTCAAATTAAGCTAAATAGGAAAATAAAACTTGAGTAAAATTTAGTCTTTATTTTATTCACTCAACACATATTTATTGCATGGCTTTTCTGTGCCATTCACTATGCTAAAATGTCAGTATTAAAATTACAGTCCTTAGTGATGAAATGAGAAGTAAAAAAAGGAACAAATGTTAAGGAAGAACTCCTATGCCCTTCTTTGAACAGTTAAAAAAATTACTCTTTTTAGGAGTAAAAGGGTAACAAATTTTTTTTATAGTAGTGGTACACAGAAGAAGATTAAATATTGTGGATTAAAATATTGAAAACATTTCAAATAACAAAAAGCAAATAGAAAATCCCCTGCCCACATCTCCCTGCTTCATGTAGTATATATGTTGAAATGCCATCTTAGTTTTAGTTAGTACTACTGAACTCTTTAAAGGTTTTCCAACATCATTGAGAAATTACCTTATGTCTCTTTAAAAAACTATGTTGGTCAGGGATACATAGGTGGCACAGTTGGTTGAGCATCCAGTCTGTTTCAGCTCAGGTCGTGATCTCAGGGTTGTGAGATTGAACCCTGCGTAGGCCTCCGTGCTCAACGTGGAGTCGGCTTGGGACCCTCTCTCCCTCTCCTTTTGTCCCTCCCCCCACGCTCTTTCTCTCTAAAATAAATAAATTTTTTTAAAGATTATGTTGATCAAATTTCCCTTTACACATGATCTAAGTATAGAAAACATATGTATTTTGATTACTATATTTTAAACTATTTAGATGAAACATAATGGATTGGGGCACCTAGGTGGCACAGCGGTTAAGCGTCTGCCTTTGGCTCAGGGCGTGATCCCGGCGTTGTGGGATCGAGCCCCACATCAGGCTCCTCCGCTATGAGCCTGCTTCTTCCTCTCCCACTCCCCCTGCTTGTGTTCCCTCTCTCGCTGGCTGTCTCTCTCTGTCAAATAAATAAAATCTTTAAAAAAAAAAAAAAGCCATAATGGGTTAAATAATTTATAGTTAATATGCATAATAGAATCATTATAAAATCTTGTAAATTTAGTGTCTATTTTGTGCAAAACACTGCATATACATTTTTTAATATTTTCAACACTATGTAGGAAATAGTATAGTTATCATCTGGCAGACATAGAAAATGAAGTCCAGAGCATCGTATGACTTTATCACATCAAAAAGGTACTAAGTAGCAGAGGTATATTTTTTCAAACTTTTTTCATTTAATTTTTAACATTTTTATGTTTAAGTTATACCAAAAAATTATTTCTGTATTCCTGAACAGTCATTAATCAAGTGCTTACTATTGTGAAAATATTGCCCTAGATTTGAGATACAGGAAGGATGCCCACATTCAAAGACCCTGAGGCCTAACTCTATTCTATAAACTTGGTCTCTGGGTCATTTGTACCAGAATTGCCTTGCTTCCTTGCAAAAAAAAAAAAAAAAAGGAGACTCTGGCTGCAAAGAATCAGGATCTCAGAAAGCAAGATCATGGGATTTATATTTTTACCTTAAACCTCAGATGACCTGAATACATATTACTGTTTAAGAAACACTGACAGTACTAGAAAATGAATGAAGGTGCATGCTGTGTGAATACCAAAATGGTGAATTTGCTCTCTTACATTAGATGGAAATGAAATATCTTTGCAGCAACTCTGAACTACAAATATGGATATTTTTCTCGTGTTTCCATATGAAGAAATGATCTAGGAAATCCAGATGATATCTCCCAAAGTGATACAATTTCTGGTGAGTCAGGATTCGGTCTTAACTTTTCAGTTGAATCCTCTTAAACTTTTTCTATGGTGACATAATCATTTTTGAAAATCCAAACGGATGTTGGTCCTTTATTTGCCCATGTCAATATTTTCACTGGAAAATGATCAAGAAGTAGAATAACCATATGCATTTTTTCCTCAGTTGCTTTTTCAGACTTTTGAAAACAGTTGTATCAACTGAAATTCATGAGCACCTAGTCATAAAGAACTCTTAATTACAAAGCTAAGGCAGGGATGCCTGGGTGGCTCAGTCAGTTAAGCGTCTGCCTTCATCTCTCGTCATGATCCCAGGGTCCTGGGATCAAGCCCTGCATTGGGCTCCCTGCTCGGTGGGGAGTCTGCTTCTCCCTCTCCTTCTGCCCTGCCCTCTGCCCCAGCTCCTGCTCTCTGTCTCTCTCTCTCTCTCAAATAAATAACATCTAAAAAAAACAAAACCAAAAAAAGCTGAGGCAGGATATGCATGAACTTCCTTTTTTTCATACAGGGTTTCTAGTTCTGAAGATTATAAAGAAGCTGCTAATTATTTTAAAAGATCCCTTTCCCCTACTTCTGGGCATCAGTGAGGCCACGTTTTCTAACGTTTCTCATTACTGGTAGGACCTTGACACTGAGTTCTAACCGTGAAATAGGAAAAGAAAGGAATATTTGCCACTTGCACGCCAGGATTCTGAAAACTGCCTTCTTTGCTGTTCCATTCTCTTTTCCTCCTCTCTTTGGCAAAGATGGAAACCCACAGAACTAATGTGTAAAGTATGTACTAAAGTAAGCCTAGGTTGCCACCAACCATTCTTCTATTTTATAAACTTAAAAAAAAAAAATCCTGTGTGTTTAAACCTTTAAAACTGTAGGGATTGATCTATCTATTAATGCAGGCTGGCTACAGTAATACAAAGAAGAAAGCTAAGTTAATATTTGGTGAAGACACTTAAATTTGACCATGTGGCAAGAAAATAATTAAAGCACATTTACCAATTTTAAGCGAAAACTATAATTTCATTTTCCTGGATCACGTGGTCTATTTATGAATGAATGGTCAATGTATTAAATGATATTAGAACCTCTTCTTAGATCCAAATTCTCTTTTGCCGAGTTGCTTGGATTTTTCACAATGATGGGTATTATAATATTTTGTGAAATTAGTCTTCCTGGGGCGCCTGAGTGTCTCAGTCCTTATGCATCTGCCTTCGGCTTGGGGCATGATCCTGGAGTCCTGGGATCGAGCCCCACATAGGCTCCTGCGCTGGGAGCCTGCTTCCTCTCCCACTCCCCCTGCCTGTGTTCCCTCTCTCACTGGCTGTCTCTATCTCTGTCAAATAAATAAATAAAATCTTTTTAAAAAAAAATTAGTCTTCCTGATTATAACTACTTCCCTAAATCTCAAAGAATGATATAGCCTGATGTGAATGTTTGCTAAAGCTGAAGTGTGATAGAGAGATCTCAGATGTCTGAACATTCTTTTCAAATACCCCTTGAGTCCCCTGACCAAAGGATATTTTGATTTTTGTATGTTACCTTTTCAAAACAGATTCATCTTTTCCCTTGGCATCTGTGGTAGTTAATAATTCATCCTGGTTCCCATCTGCAGGGATGACAGGCTAGATGCCCTTCTTTAGTATTTCAGAAATAACCTTTCTAGAGAATCACATTACAGTTCTTGTGACGATGCTTATCTACTGAACAGCTAAAACGTGATTTTAAAGAGCAAAGCCAGTTTTAGCTTTTCAAAAAATGAGGTTCAATCTAATTTAAAAATACAGTTCATCTTACCTTAACTAACCATCTTTCCTTAACTAGTTTATGTAAGTAAACATATAACTTCATTCTTTGAAGAACATTAGTCATCTGCAATTTGGTGGCAACAAACACCATGGGAGAAATTACTGCCACAAATCAGAAACCACTGGAGGACTGGAAAAAAGGTCGTGTATGTTTAAGGGGGAAAAGGATGTTTTAAAATTATTTTAAGAATATGTATAGTGTTAAGTATTCATATATTAAAATAGTATGCAGATATTAATAATCGTATTTTAAAAGAACTTTCACTGCCATTGAAAAGGGCTCAGGGTATAGTGGTGAAAAAAAATAAGATTTGAAACAGTGTGAACTTACTATGTAAAAAAAAAGAGAGAAAAAGAATAAATACAAAAAAAGGAGTGGTGAGAAATACAGTAGTCATTATCTGTTTGAGGGGTTAAATGTAGTTTTTGTTTCTTCCAGGTAATCTTTATTTTCTTATGTTTTTTGTGTTAAGAATCTATTAATTTTTATTATGAGTAAAGTGTTTGAAGCAGACACCTGCTTTTCATAAGTTAAAATTTTCTGAAAATAATCAGTGTCTTCTTTTTAACTATCATACAGGTATTTTTTTCTATCGTTGGTTAAAATTATTTTACAAAAAATAATGTAATAGTTATTCAAAGACTGAATTAATAACTTTCCACTGACTCTGCATATTTCTGTAAAATTGTGGACAAGTAAATAAATTTTAGTTAACCAAATACTTTACTCTAAAATCTTCAGTACACTAAATTATCTGATTATTTTTTTATATTTTAAAGTTGTATAAACCTAATGTGGAAATAGAGTCAAGTAATCCATTAAATATGTAATTGATTTTAATGTCAGTCTTTACAAAATCTTTTAAAATACTAATTGAACCTTGGTATTCTTTACCTTGTAATGTAAATCTTAAAAAAAAAAAAAAAAAAGCATTTGACATTGCCAAACCCATGCTATTGTCAGCATCAATAATCCAGTTCACTGATATCTTTATAATCATGGATTCTTACAAAGTTCATACTTTTTAGTAAGTTCTCCTTGTTTCTATTAAAGCCACATTGAGCTTCTAATGATTGGGATTACAATCATTACAAAGTCATAGGATTCTTGACTGCTTTTGGTCAAAGTTCAGCTATTAAGGTAAACCACATTAGTTGCTCAATTCCTGGTTTTCATTTTTATTTAAAGGTGTCATATTGTAATATCTCTCAAGTATAATATAGAAAGTGAGAAGAGATGTAAAGAGAATGCATACATTAGAATAAAATTGCCCAAGGTTTCATATAGTGCTTTTCAAACCTAACTTACCAGAAGGCTGTCTACTACATCATGTGTTGGTTAACGGAGTCTTGATTTAAAATAAAGGAATATATTATGATTTTAAATGAAAAAAAATCTAGCATTATTTAATTCATCTTCACAGTTTTATCAATAGATACTATTTGTATTAATGAACATTTGACAGAATTGAATATTTTTTTCAAAATTATAGGAAACTTATAGGTTTTAATTAATTGATTTGGAAAGTTATTTAGTGGTTTCTAAATATATATCTGAATTTAGATGGCATTTTAGATTTTTTTTTGCCACGAATATGTTTATCTTAACTAATAGTAAGCCAGCAGTAGGTAAACTTCCTTTCTGCTCTGAAATAAGTAAAGGTATGTATTGAAGTTACCAGAGCAAATATTTCATGTTAGGTAACCCCTGGAAGTTTCTGTAAGCCAAGGCCAAACCGTTCACAATATCAAGGTGCTGCCCCTGTTTCTAACTAGACTGTAAAGAAAGTGATGAAAAGCAGGAGTTGCTGATTCAGTGAATACATTCATAATAGATGGTTAGCTTTTTCTTGCTACACATTTTTCTTTATCAGTTTTTCTTTCTTATTCATTGTACTATGTACTTGACCTGAGTTTCTCTTTCCTCTTGAATTTTATAATCTACCATTTTTTTCTTTTATCCTTTTCCTCCACTGAAGAGGAGGCAAATTCTGACTTTGACTAATAGAACATACAATCAGAATATTTAAAAAATGTATATATAAATTAATTATCAAAACAGTCATTCATTAATTTTTATCTGATATTACGTACTAGCTGAACAGCATCTGCCAGAGACTTTCCAGAATGCCAGTGTAACAGATTTATTGAAACTTGCCATAGAATGATTGCTTTGAGGACAGTATTTTGGTCATAGTTAGTAGACGGACCTGTTTACCCATGGCAAATTTTAATGGACTCTGTCAAAAATCTAGATGTGCCCTAATTTGGGATCTGTATAAGTTGCTGCTAAAACCATAGTGAATATTACAATGAAAGTATTAGGAAAACACATTTTATTTTGATCTGTGGAACCCATCTCTATTTCCTTGGATCAAGGTACCCGTTTTAAAATGACTGCTACTCAGCATCAAGCTAAATATCACCTTACTGCTTGGCTGTTACCCATTCCTTTTAACTCTCGAAGTAGTAATTTAATATAAAATTGCAGTAGTTAATTAAATTACAGTTGACTCTTGAACAACATGGGTTTGAACTGTGTGGGTCCACTTATATGTAGCTTTAAAAAAAAAAATCTACAGTACAGTACCATAAATGTATTTTCTCTTCCTTACTATTTTCTTAGTAACAGTTTCTTTTCTCTAACTTACTTAATTATTTAAGAATATAGTATTTAATACATATAACATACAAAATATGTAATTGACTGTTTATGTTATCTGTAAGGCTATTTGTAGTTAAGTTTTGAGGGAGTTAAAAGTTATACACAGATTTTTAACTGTGCAGGGGGTTGGCATTTCTAACACCCATGTTGTTCAAGGGTCAATTGTATTTGTTTCAAAAACAGAGGGTAAAAAAAAAAAAAAGAGGGCAAAGGGAGATTGGCTTTGATGAATGTATGTTACATTGAATACAAAAAAGTAAGGAAAGAGGGATCTCCTTTTAAAAGGTTCCTAGGGTACAAAAATGGGAAGGTGATGTAAAGAATTATGCCAGAATAAAACTCTTTATTTTTCTCAACTGTATTAGTTATCTGTTGCTATGTAACTACCACAAAACTTAGTAGCTCAAATGAACACACATTCATCATCTCACAATGTCTGTGGGCCAGCAATATGGCCAAAGTTTAACTGGGTACTCTGCTTTAGGGTCTCTCATACCAATTCAATTAAAGTATGGTCTAAAGCTAGAGTCTCATCTGAAAGCTTGACTGGGGAAAGTTATGCTCATGTGATTTGATAGCAGAATTTAGTTTCTTGAGGGTTGTTGGATTGGAGGTCTCAGTTCTGTGTGTTTGTTGCTTGGAGATCAGCTTCAGTTCTTTGCCATATGACAGCAGTTCTGTGCAACATGGCAACTTCATTGAAGCATGCAGACCATGACAGCAATAGAGTATGCTAGCAGTATGGAAGTCTTTGGTAATCTAATCACAAAAGTGACAGCCCATAAATGTTCCTGGATTTTATAAGTTAGAAGCAAATTATCAAAGTGTTAAAATGAGGAGGTGGGGATCTTTGGAAGTCATCTTAGAGGATGCCTACTACACTGGTTCACAGAAATGTTTTGTGTGCTGCTGGCACCCGTGTTTTCTTGTGTTATATTTTTAAGTTTCAACCAAAAGCCATGTTGGCACAAGGTATTATTTCTATATCTTTAAATATTTTTGTAAGTATCTCTAAAAGAACCCTGAGTATGGCTATGCTAAAATTTAGGAGGGCAGCTATAACTTGGTCCAAGATAGGAGAAGGAGAGCTTTATTTTCTTACGCCTCTTAAATTAGACAATTCACTCCTAGGAATAGATGGCAGGGAAAGGACTGATGCAATTATACCTTTGCCAGATTTATAAGTCAGTTTGTGAATTATATCAAGAGAAGGAGAGTATGAATTAATTTGTGGATAATTTCAAATAGGTGTAAGTGGTTACTGAAAGTAAGGGATTCAAAAAGTGAGAGATAATGCTATTTATCTCTTCTATAAAGAACTTCTCAGAATAAGGGAATAACCTCTCTGGGTTGTTTCTCCTCAGTGATGGGCACTAGTAGGAAAAATGATCAGAATTGTTTTTTCTTCTAAATGCTATCAGACTGAAACCCATTTATGAGCTTTAAATGATAATTTAACTGATAACTGGACTAATATTGGAACTGTCTGTATCATTTAGTGATCAGAATAAGTGTCACTGGATTGCACTTCTCATTTGCTTCATGATTTATGAACCATACTTTATACATTAGCCAATTTCCAGAAAATCTGAAGGTTTACCTCTGAATATCACAGGCCAGTGACTATACAATAATGGGGCACCTGTACCATGGGACTGTGCTACAATATGGCACTGTGTTGAGGTGGTTACCTGTTTGATATAATGTTTTGCTGTAGTTTGCCTGGTCTACCAATGCTCACCATGTATCCTGATGTCACTCCAAAAAGGACAATTGTGAAGATGCTCTGAAAAGAAGAATAAATACTTTTCCTGAGAAATTTTTTAAGACTTATTTATTTATTTTAGAGAGAGAGAGAGCACGCACACACAAGTGGGGGAGAGGCAGAGGAAGAGAGAAAGAGAATCTCAAGCAGATTCCCTGCTGAGTGCAGTCTGATGCGCAGTTCCATCTCACAACCCTGAGATCATGATGTGAGCTGAAATCAAGAGTCAGACACTCAACTGACTGAGCCACCCAGGTTCCCTGGGAAATACAATTTTTATAGTTGTATGTTTAATGTATTATTGAGACCAATCTGCACTCATGTTTTTAGCATATGGTAGAAGCATGGAAGGAGGATGGATTAATATACATATGAATCATCAGTATCACTACATTGGTAGACAGTGTGCCTGAGTGCAACATTGAGAGCAGTCATGTACCCTCATCCAAAAGTGATAATGTAAGTTGACCCTTGGATAGTGCAGAGGTTAGTGGCACTGATCCCCTGCACAGTCAAAAAACTTGTTTAACTTAAAGTTATGTGTAACTTAAAGTTGTAGCCTATTATTGCCTAAAAGCCTTACCAATAACGTAACAGTTGATTAACACATATTTAGAATGTTACATGTATTGTATACTGTATTATTACAATAACTAAGCCAGAGAAAAGCCAGAGAAAAGAAAATGTTAGTAAGAAAATCATAAGGAAGAAAAAGTACATTTACAGTACTGTACTGTATTTACTGAAAAAAAATCCATGTATAAATTTACTCCTGTATTTCAAACCTGTATTGTTCAATGGTCAACTGTACTATGTTAATGACTGTACATGTTAATGACAGAATAGGATGTGTTCTAAGGACAGTGATCAGGTCACCAAGAAAGCAAGGCAGAGTAGCACTCTTAAGGGCACCGTTAAGGGGCACCTGGGTGGCTCAGTTGTTAAGCCTCTGCCTTAGGCTCAGGGCGTGATCCCGGAGTCCTGGGATCGAGCCCCATATCAGGCTCCTACGCTGGGAGCCTGCTTCTTCCTCTCCCACTCCCCCTGCTTGTGTTCCCTCTCTCGCTGGCTGTCTCTCTCTGTCAAATAAATAAATAAAATCTTTAAAAAAAAAATTAAAGGCACAGTTAAATCTGCCCATGCTATTATTATAGTATAACACCGGAAAATGTGTTCTTCACTGTTCTTCCCTTATAGTTGGATCATAGAGTTAACTATCCTGATGGGATAAACAGAGAAAACAGAACAATCCTGTATGTACCATGTCGTTCCAGAGCTCTTAAGGGATACTTAGAAACCATTATTGCTAAAATTTTGGTTTTGTTTTGTGTGTGTATATCTGTGTAATGGCAGTATTGCTATATCCCTAGACCCATTTGAATACAGTGTCTAATCATCAGTGACCTTTCGTGACTACTCCTATTTATGTAAATATATGGTAAATGTAATAGAAACCCTTTTGCAGAGAAAGATAGATATTTGGTGTAGTAAGCATTTATTTAATGTTTGATAAATGACATTTAATTAATTACTGTAGTATAAATATATATATACATATATATACACATATATATCTATAAAACAAGGTGATAATTGGTATGGTAAACATTTCTTTATATTTTATCTAGTGCTATCAGTGTAATAAAGAAACTTTTGTCAATTTAATGGAAATTGAGATTAATATTTTTGCTGATAAGCATACAGAAGATAAAAATGTATTTGGGGAAATTGGTGGGCCTAATTGAAAGCACACTATCACTATTCTGGATGTTCTAAATCATGCATACATACAGCATTGTAGTACTGTAAGTCTCCCCATAAAAAGAGATTTAATAAAACAAAAGAACAGGGGCACCTGGGTAGTGCAGTCGTTGAGTGTCTGCCTTCGGCTCAGGGCGTGATCCCGGCGTTCTGGGATCGAGTCCCACATCGGGCTCCTCCGCTGGGAGTCTGCTTCTTCCTCTCCCACTCTCCCACTGTGTTCCCTCACTAGCTGGATGTCTCTGTCACATAAATAAATTTTAAAAATTTTAAAAAAAATAATAAATAAATAAATAAATAAATACTAAATAAATAAAACAAAAGAACAGTTTGTCCATGAAGGTATTAATCTAGAGTCAGGGGTGGACCAGCAGATCTGAACTCTTTCCTCAGACCTAGGAGTGCCTGGAATTTAATTAGAATTTGCCTTCTGAAATCACCTCTGCCCCCTCAAATGAACAGTGAGCAAAGATAAATGTGGAGTATTCACTGGACCATCATTTGTGAATATCCAAATTGGTTATTCTTTAATAACTGCAGTGACAGCAGGAGGGGTGCTCTTGGCAATACTCCCAGAGAGGCTATGTAACAGAAACATGAGTAGATAGAGAAAGAATGGAGGGGTAATTTCTCCAAGTTCGTATGGAAGCGACATGTATCTGAGATGTCATGATAATTCCGAAGTAATCAACTGTTTGGCTGAAAGCTATGTTGCCTGTTTCATGTATTTGAAGTTGATGGGGTGCCTGGCTGGCTCAGTCTGCAGAGCATGTGTCTCTTCTCTGGGTCATGAATTTGAGCCCCATGTTGGGTGTAGAAATTACTAAAAAAAATATTTTTAATTAAATTTACCCTCTTTAAAAAAAAATAAAGTTGAGTACACTAGTAATTGATAGAGTGTGTATTATGTATCATTTGATCAAGCCCTACAATTTACTGATATAGAGACAGCAGTTGTATAGCATGTAATGATGAAACTTGTTACCATTATAACTTCCTTTCTTTTCTGTAAAAACTTTTCTAATTTTTTTAATTTGAGTATAGTTAACACATAATGTTACATTATTTTCAGGTGTACAACATAGTGATTCAACATCCCTATACATTATGCTGTACTCACCACAAGTGTAGCTACCATCTGTCACCATACAACACTATTGCAGTATCATTGACTATATTCCCTATACTGTGCCTTTTATTCCCATGACTTACTCATTGCGTAACTTGAATCCTATATCTCCCAATCCTCTTCACCCATTTTTCCCATCCCTCCACCCCCCTCCCCTCTGGCAACCATCAGTTTGTTCTCTGTATTTATAAGTCTGATTCTGCTTGTTTGTTTATTCATTTGTTTTGTTTTTTGGATTCCACATATGGATGAAATCATATGGTATTTCTTTCTCAGTCTGATTTATTTCACTTAGCATAATACCCTCTAGGTCCATCCATGTTGTCACAAATGTTAAGATTTCATCCTTTTTATGGCTGAATAATATTCCATATGTATATGTGTGTGTATCTGATATATATTTTGTGTATATATATATATACACAAACATATATATATATATATAACATATACATACCAATCACACCTTCTTTATTCATTTATCTATTGACATAGGTTGCTTCACATCTTGGGTATTATAAATAATGCTGCAGTAAACACTAGGGGGCATTTTTTTTTTCAAATTAGTGTTTTTGTTTTCTTTGAATAAATATTAAGTAGTGGAATTATTAGATCATATGGCATTTTTATTTTTGATTTTTTGAGGAATGTCCGTACTGTTTTCCACAGTGGCTGCACCAATTTGCATTCCCACCAACTGTAAAAGGGTTCCTTTTTTCTCTACATCCTCACCAACATTTGTTATTTCTTATGGTTTTGATTTTAGCCATTCTGCCAGGTGATATCTCATGGTAGTTTTGATTTGCATTTCCCTGATGATTAGTGATGTGGAGCATCTTTTCATGTATCTGCTAGACATCCCTATGTCTTCTTTGGAAAATGTCTATTCAGATCCTCTGCCCATTGTAAAACTTTTTTTACTATTATTATTCCAAAAGAACTCATGTTCATTTGAATAAAAAGAAAATTGTCCCTACAATACAAAGCAAAAGGCAATTCTTCTCTAGAGTTTTGAGGAGCAAAGAGTTTAGTTTAAATTTAAATGCATCAATGTTCCAATTGGCTCAAATTTGACTTCTATTGGAGTCTACTAGAACAGGGTTTACTGATGATGGGTGATTCAGCACAGGACTGCTGTCAACCAGTCTTTCACTGTTCTATGGATATGCGTGAGGAGACTGTTCAGGTCCTTCAGGTAGGAGCAGAAATTTCCATTCTTACCTAAGATAATCATTGCTATTGCCTTGTTAATATTTATAAAAATAAATTTTATTATTCTTGAGGGAGTTGAAAAAGGGGCAAAATTTTTGTCACTTTGGATATTAGAGTTTTCTCACACTAAACACTTACATTTTTGTATCCCTTCAAAAGAAAGACGCCATACTGACTTGCTTAATCTTCGGATAATATCAATGTTTTACTTTCAAACACACCAGTGACAATTATGCATTTGTTAACTCAATCTTGTTAAAGAGAAATATTTTTACTTTTACTAATGTTAAACTCATCAAGTTTAACTTCGATTTAAATAACTGAACCAGTGATAATTAAATTCTAAAGAAGAAGTATGTTTCTGGAAATGAATTCCTCTCTTGTAATATTTAGAGCTCAGCGGTAGTAAGATCTGTGGCAAGTTCATTATGTTGTGATAGATAGGAGCTGGACAAAGAGTAGTATGAGGGGCCCAAATCCCAGTCATAAGTCAAGACTTCTGTGGTTCATATATAAATTTAAATGATAATTTGAGACTGAGCTAGACCCCTGTCTTCTATCCATTTAAAAGGGAAGCAGTCAAAATAAGAGGCCTTTTCACTACTATCTATATCCATTCTGAGGAAGAATATCATGCATTTGAGACTCCCCTTTTTTTCAGACAGAGGATGAGTGATTAGTGTATTGGCCAGGTAGTGACATTTTCAGTGGCTATGACAGTTAAACCAATTGAGTCAACACACAATTATTATCTAATACCCACTACAGGCAAACCTTAGATATACCGTGAGTTTGGTTCCAGACCACCAAAATAAAGTGAATGTCACAATGGAGTGAGTCAAGTGAATTTTTTTGGTTTCCCAATGCATATATAAGTTATTGGTTAGTGGGTATTAAGGAGGGTACTTGTGATGAGCACTGGGCATTGTATGTAAGTGAAGAATCACTCAATTCTACACTGAAACTAATATTACACTGTATGTTAACTAACTGAAATTTAAATAAAAACTTAAAACTACAAAAAAAAAGTTATGGCTATACTATACCGTAGTCTATTAAGTGTGCAATAGCATCATGTCTAAAAGACAATGTATATACATCAAATAAAAAACACTTTATTGCTAAAAACCTGCTAACCATCATCTGAGCTTCCAGGAAATTGTAATCTTTGCACTGGTGAAGGGTCTTGCTTCAGTGTTAATGGCTGCTGACTGATCAGGGTGGTGTTTACTGAAGGTTGGAGTGGTTGTGGCAATTTCCTAAAATAAAACTGAAATTTGCTGTATTGATTGACTCTTACTTTCCACAAAAAAATTTCTCTGTGGTATCCAATGCTTTTTGATAGCATTTTACCCATAGTAGAACTTCTTTCAAAATTGGAGTCAGTCCTCCCAAACTCTGCTGCCATTTTATCAACTAATTTTATGTGATATTCTGAATCCTTTGTTGTCATTTCAGTGATCTTCACCAGTAGATTCCATCTAGAGAAACCACTTCATTCTCATTCATAAGAAGCAACTCCTCATCCATTAAAGTTAGATCATTAGATTTAATCACATCTTCAGACTCCACTTCTAATTCTAGTTCTCTTGTTATTTCCATAAAATCTGCAGTTACTTCCAACATTAAAGTCTTGAACCCCTGAAAGTCATCTATCTGTGAGGGTTGGAATTAACTTTTGCAAGTTACTGTTAATGCTGTATTTGACCCCTTCCTGTGAATCACGAATGCTCTTAATGGCATCTAGAATGGTGAATCCTTTCCAGAGGTTTTCAATTTACTTTGCTCAGATCCATCAGAGAAATCACTATCCATAGCAACTATGACCTTACAAAATGTATTTCTTAAATAATAAGACTTGAAAGTTAAAATTACTCTTTGATCCATGTGCTACAGAATGGATAATTTGTTAGCAGGCATAAAAACAGCATTAATCTCATTGTACATCCCCACCAGAGCTAACCAGGTACATTGGGTAACCAGGTGCATTGTCAATTTTGAAAGGAATCTTTTTTTTTTCTGAGCAGTGTATCTCAACAGTGGGCTTAACACTATTCAGTAAACCATGTTGTACGGAGAGATGCTGTCATCCAGGCATTGTTGTTCCATTTATAGAGCACAGGCAGAGTAGATTTGGCATAATTCTTAAGGTCCCTAGGATGTTTGGCATGGTCAGTGAGCATTGTCTTCAAATTAAAGTAATCACTGCGTTAGTCCCTACCAAGAGAGTCAGGCTCTTCTTTGAAACTTTGAAACCAGGCATTGACTTATCCTCTCTACCTGTGAAAGTCCTAAATGGCACCTTCTTCCAATGTAAGGCTGTTTTGTCTACATTAATAATCTGTTGCTTAGTGTAGCTACCTTCATTAATTATCTTAGCTGGATCTTCTGGACAACTTGCTGCAGCTTCTACATCAGCAAGTGCTGCTTCACCTTTCACTTTTATGTTATGGAGATGGCTTCTTTCATTAAACCTTATGAACCAACCTCTGCTGGCTTCCGATTTTTCTTCTGCAGCTTCCTCATATCTCTCACTCTTCACAGAACTGAAGAAAGTTAGGGCCTTGCTCTGGATTAGGCTTTGGCTTATAGGAATCTTACTTATGGCTGCTTTGATCTTCTATCTAGAACACTAAAGCTTTCTCCATATCAACGATAAGGCTGTTTTGCTTTCTTATCATTTGTGTGTTCCCTGGTGTAGCACCTGTTAATTTCCTTCAAGAACTTTTTCTTTTTTTTTTTTTTTAAGATTTTATTTATTTATTTAAGAGATAGAGACAGCCAGCGAGAGAGGGAACACAAGCAGGAGGAGTGGGAGAAGAAGAAGCAGGCTCATAGCAGAGGAGCCTGATGTGGGGCTCGATCCCGTAACGCCAGGATCACGCCCTGAGCCGAAGGCAGACACTTAACCGCTGTGCCACCCAGGCGCCCCAAGAACTTTTTCTTTGTATTCACAACTTGGGTAACTGTTTGGTACAAGTGGCCTCGCTTTCGGCCTATCTTGGCTGTCTACATGCCTTCCTCACTAAGCTTAATCACTTACAGCTTTTGATTTAAAGTGACACACATGCAACTCTCCCTTTCACTTCAACACTTAGTGGCGATGCTAGGGTTATTGATTGGCCTAATTTTAATATTGTTGTGTCTTAGGGAATAGGGAGGCCTGGGGAGAGGAAGAGAGACAGGGGAATAGCCAGTCTGTGGAGCAGTCAGAACACACACATTTATTAAGTTTGTCACTTTACATGGCCGTAGTTCATGGTGCCCCAAAACAATTATTATTATTATATCAAAGATCACTGATCACAGATCACCATAACAAATAAAATAATAATGGAAAGTTTGAAATATTGTAAGAATTACCAAAATTGTCATGGAGACACAAAGTGAGCAAATGCTGTTGGAAGAAAAGGTGTAAATAGACTTGCTCAATGCAGGATTGCCACAGACCTTCAGTTTGTAAAAAACACAGTATCTGCAAAGTGTAATAAAGAAAAATGCAGTGAAATGAGATGTGCCTGTGCATTCCTGTTAATGTGGTGGGTCCTGGGTCTACAATGTTTGCAAAATCAGGCATTGTCCTGACCCTCATAAACCTTTACAGGAGAGGGCAAGATAAATAATAAAAGAAGACCATACAAATGAATGTAAAATTAAAACAGATATAATTGCTATGAATATAGTTTCTCAATTTTAAAAAAAATTGTTAACAGGGACCCTATAAATCTGGAGATTCAACGTTTATTTCTAAGGGCATTATTTCTGTAGTGACTTTGGAGGAATATTATAGGTGCTGACTGCAAGAGGGAGGTGGGTTTGAGTAGAGCTCAAGGCAGAGGGAGGAGCTTGTCCAAATCCCCCAAAGAAGGCTTGTAGAGTAGGAATGTAGAGATCCAAAATCAATGATGACGGTAGTGTAGGATGAAACTAGGGAAGTAACCATGTGCAAACAAGTAAGATTTAACAGTTTTGAAGATTTTTTGTAATCCTAAATAGTAATAGGAATCTATTAGAGGGTTTTAAGCCAGAGTAATTTATTATGAATATGAATATTTGATATGAATTTTGGAATGTTCATTTAATTTGCACTATTGAGAGTAATTTGGAACCAGATGGGTGGTGCAAAATCAACAAGGCCACTATTACAGTAGTACAGGTGAGAGATGGTGGTAGCTTTCATTGAAGGGACTACATTTAAATGCATAGAATCCTTTTTTGTTGTCTGGTTGTTAAAGAATGCTGAATTTTCCTGAAACATGTATGTATTCCAAGGAGAATTTAAATAAGCTTGTATAATGTAAGCCATTTCTACCAGTGATTATTCTTCCAGATAATGTCTGCAATTTATTTTTATTACATGCTTTCTCTAAATTATAGAATTTACCTACTGTAGAGTGACTTCAGTTCCTTAAGTGTGTTTTGTAATTTAATTATCTCAAAAACTCTATGTTGTAACTATTATTATTCTTTTTTATTTTACAAGTGAGGAAGTTAAGTAATTAGCCAAAGATTGTTCAGCTAGGAAGTTTCAGAGTAGATAATGTAAATTTAAGTAGTATGAAACTCAGCCGTGGTTTCACCACCGTGTCAAATATAATAAGTAGGTATTGTCAAATATAATAAGTAGGTATTCACAAATATTATACCAAAGGGGCAAAGAAAATGTAGCTTTTTTATTTACTGTAAGTGATCTGATTTTCCTTATATGCGTCCATCTACTGTCTATGAGCATAGGGTGGTTGTCGAGCTGAAAAAAGGAGTGTTGGAAGAGTTTCCAACTCTTGGTGCTTGACCAAGATGGCATTAACATTCTCCTCAGCTTGACTAAACCTCAAACAGGTTTCTTCCTGACTAAAGGCCCTCTACCTCTCTTTATGTAGAATTTACTTAACATTTTCTTTAGAAGATTTGCAATTGTAAATTCTTTCTGTCCGCTTTAACTGTGTATAAATATTCTCCAGCCTCTTGTCAGTTTTGCCACAGGAATTGTCTTTCTCAAGGACCTGGAAATCATCTCTTTGAAATGTAAACATTGAAGGAGATAACACTCCAGTCTCCAGTCTCTGTGGGAGGTAGGAACTTAACCTCAGTGGGGGCAAATCAGGAAACTGCCAGCCTAATCACAGAGAAAAATATTTGCAAACTCAGGAATAATGTTATGTGCTGGACACATCCAGCTTTCCCCAGAAGTCTTCCAGTATTTTTCCACAAGCTCACCCCAGAGCTTAAAACCCTCTCCCTTTTTGTTTTGGCAAAGGTGAATTCAGTCTGTCTCTGCCATGGTAATAGTCTTAAATAAAATCTTCCTTGTTTAACTTTGGTGCAATGTTTGCTTTGACATGCTGAATACTTATTAGATACATTTTTTTTTGGGGGGGGGTCCTCTTAGTTACTACAAATGATATTTTGCCCACATTTTTTTTGTCACTACCTAGTATGGACACCATTTTTCCAACTTTTGTAAGTTTCCTCACTGCCCCATGCCTAGCTCCATGGCAATGCCACGTATTTCAGGGATTCCCCCCTCCTTTGGCAGGATCCCAGTTCTAGTACCAATTTTTGTATCCGTCAGCTACATCATCATAATGCCACGTGACAAACTACTACCCCCCAAATCAGTGGTATATACATATAATTTCTTATTTGTCCCGATTTAGTTTTTCAGGTCAGCTGGTAAGGCTCAGTTTTTGACTGTGGGTCTGAAACTGAGGTGTTGTAGCTCTGCTTCAGGATATAGTTTGGCTAGGCTTGGCTGTAATTTCTGGATCTGCTCCATGTGCCTCAATCTGTGTCCAGTCTGACTGGCCAGCAATTACACAAGATATGTTTTACTCTTGATACTGCCAGAAGCATACAAAAGACCAAAACACCTTCCAAGTCCCTTCTTACATTACATCCACTAACATCATATCAGCCAAAATAAGTTACAGCCAAACCTGAAATTAAGGGTGGGGAAGTATACTCTGCCTACCATGAAGCCATGGAAAGGGTGCAAATATATACAACTCTTTCAAGGGCCATAATATTTTTCCTAATTGCATTAGTATCCATACTTCCAGAGTCCATCGTCCAAAGCTGCAGAAACACATCTTGAGGAAACAGTAATAGGTTGATTTAGTTTTTAATTTGTTGCAGTGAAGTAGAGCTGAAGGATTGTTGGCATCTCGGAAAAAGGGAAAGTGGAAGGTTAGAAAATACTCAGTAAAGGATTTGGGCCTTTGGGCCTGTGCCGAGTGATTGTGAGGGGAGTCATGGAAATGAGAGACGGTTTTGGAGTGGGTGATGATTAAAGAAAGGAGCAACTGAAAGATAACATAGCTGGGTGGCTTTTAATGTAATAGGTGAGTACAACAGGGTTAGAGTTTTCATTGAGAAATGTAGTCACCCATGTTACCTGGAAGTGGAGGGTATTTAGTTGTCTTAATAGTTGCAGTGAGTTTTGTCATGGCTTCTGAAAGGTTTCTGCTTCTGTAAGGTAGATTTGAACAGATTCAGAAAGCAAGTAGGGTTTTATGCCTGTATGCTACCAAGGAGGATGCTTGCTCTTTCAGGTCTTCTCCCTGCCTCCATCCTTTCCTCTGAGCACCAGGTGGAGACTCACAGAAAGTTGGTGAGTAGGTGAATCTCACTTTGTGTCTGGGACTTCAGGGGACTCTTAACTGTTACCCCAGGCCACATTACCCCTTTAAAAGTCCATTAAAATTTTTCTCATTTTCATACCCGTGTTTATGGCTGCCACCTCTTTCTCCTATGCTTTGCTAGAGGTAAAACAGTTTCTCCTAGGAAGGGCTTAGTTAACCCTTTGGAATTCAGTTCACCTGGTTGCCTGGAAACTCTGATAAACTCAAAAATATTTACGATTTTGGAGATTGCATAGGTTTTTCTCATTGTAGTAGTACGTACATTCTCTTGTGACTTCTGTATCCTAAACCTCTAATCTGTAAGGTTTTATTTTTAGGAAAACAAACGTCATAGCATCTGATATATTAATTACCATCATCAAATGAATTAGTTATTATTTTCTCTTTTAAAAATGAGAAAGCCAAGTCTCAGAAAGGTTAAGTAATTTGCCTTGGGTCAGGCCACTAACATTTGATATGGCTAGAATGCAAATCTTGCTGCAATGTCCTGGTAAGTAGCACTATACTGTGCTGACCCCAGATGATTTTTCCAGGCCCTGCCTCCTCCTTTCATAAGTACCAGACTAATCTGTTGTGCACATAAATTGCATTCCCATGCCCTTCTCCATATTGTTCTTTCTGCCATAGAATAGTATCTAAGTTTTAAAAATTTAACTTGTATTAAACATGTGTTTATATTTTCATTCTTTTTCTTATAGAGAGTCCTCCAAATTGGCTAAGTACCAGGCTTCACAAACTTTGACCCACCTGTGTCAGTGAGTGCTAACTGTACATTAACCTGAATTTTAAATTGATAATACTCACATAATCCCTATTACATAACCATAGAGAATTATAGTCAGTAGCACATGCATACATGAAATAAGATGCTAGTTAGGAGGAGTAATGATAAAAAATTTTTAGGTATTTATTTTAGAAGAAAAGTTCTTTCCATTTTAAAGGGCACAGTAATTTACACCCAAAAAGTGGAATCACTGAAGCACAAAACCACTTTGACATCAAAATATGTCTTGAATTTTGTCTTAACTATGATTGAATTGTGTTTTAGATGATGGATCTTTTAATATTTTTGGTCAAATTTACTCAATGGAGCAGTCACAGCCTAGTTAAAAAAATGTCAAGTGTGGCACTATAGATGTTATGAGAATATTTTGTAAAGGAGGAATTGAAGTAAGTGATCTGTCTTGGATCTCCCTTTCAGCTAGGTAATGCTATTATAGTCCTGTCTCTTTATAATAGAGATGCTTCCTCTAAATGAGAAATAGCATCAAAAAGAAGTAAGAGGTTTGTGTGATCCCTACCAATGACTGCTTCATTCTCTGTGTTTAATGATGCCTGTAGGAAAGCTTACTTACTCTGACAAGATATTTCCATCAGCATCCTTGAGTTGAGCCGAATAAAAATGATGTGAAGATCATGCCTGCTTTTCATTTGGATGAAGATCATGGCCTTAAGTGTTTGCTTTTTATGTGGCATTTTAAAAATACATATTTCCATGTTAGAATTTTTAGCAGTTAGCATATACCTGGAAAGGTAGTAAAAAGAATTTCTTCACAACCACAAGTTAAATATAATCTATCAGTAGACACTGTTTTGTCTCAAATTCACATTTTTATGATTTCCACAGGTTGATGTATCAATAGCATTACATTGCCAGAAATACCTAAAATGTCTGTATAAAATGGTAAAGACATTGTGCTCTTCATGGATTTGCTGACTTAAGAGTTTGAGACAACAAATGTTTAGATGAAGAACTTAACCATAACAATATCAACATCATTTCATTATCAAGAATGTTGCCCTTAATGTCCAAAGTATATTATCTTTATTGTCATAATGGTAATAACAGCAATCTATTCAGGATGATTCATGACAGAATTGGATACGTCCATAAATAGATTAACAAGCTTATATTAAGGATCTAGGCAAAAAAAAAAAAAAAAAAAAGGATCTAGGCAAAACAACTTGTAAAAGTTAAAAATTTTTAATTTTAATTAAATTTTAATTTTATTTTTAATTAATTAAATTTTTAATTTTTATTTTAGTAAAATAAAAATTTTAATGATTTTAAATTATTTTTTTAAATTTAAAATTATTTTTTAAAAAACTTAAAATTATTTTTTAGAATTAAAATTTAAAAAAAAATTTTTTTAAATAAATTTCAATTAAAAATTTTTAATTTTAATTAAATTTAACTTTTAATTAATAAATACTATAAATGTGGAGATATACTGTTCCTCTACAAATTTTCATTTACTAATTATAGCATCAGTTGATGATTATTGCTAGAATGAGTATTGTCTTAGTTAATTATTTCTGTTACTTGACAATTGGTGATTATCTAATTCCACCATTACTTCTACATATATTTAATTTGTATTTTATTTTAGGAAATAACTTTTCCTATTTATTTACTTATTTATTTATATTGTCATGGATTCATGGATTCCTCATTAGATTTTAATTCATTACTAACATTATGTTGGAACATTTAGGTAAAGAACATTGTCTTAATGGTTGTTACAAATTTGGACAATAGGAGTCTTATTTCATTTTGTCATATTCTTGTTCTTCTATGAATACTGTCTTACTTTCTGGCAAAATATGTTGTGCCAGGCTCCCAACGTTTAGGTTCTCTGAGGAACCTTGGTTCACTTAAGTAGGGCATAATATTTAGATACCAATTCTGGACACTAGATATGCCAATTCCTGAGTGCCATTATATAGCATAATTCAGAGAATAGAACTGGGAAAATATTTTTATAAAAAAATTGGAAGTTCATACTGATACTGAACATTGAATCCAGCACCACGTTTTTTCTCTTCTTTCCACATTTTACATTTACATCATCCATTTCCCACAATGAAAACTGTGTCCTGAACATAATATATTTACTCATTTGCCTATAGTTCACTTCTTGCATCACATAAATTCCTATTTGCTCTTCCATTACATTTAGCTCCCATGTTAAAACAGTATGCCTCTATATTAATGAAAACAGGATGCTCACTTCCTATCGAGGGCGGGGGTGAAAGTACAAGTAATTATCTACAAAGTGTTACTCAGCCTTAATTTATGAAAAAACTAAACAGATTTGGTAGCTGTAGTCATATCCCTGCAGCTGGTCCCAAAGCTGTAAGTGATTTTTGTCACCTTATTCCTCCGCGACTTTCTAGTTTTTCTCATTCTTGATCTGAAGTTTGATTGGCTTTAGCTGCTTGTTGGATACAGAGACACAACTTTATCTCTGAATGACCTTAAGCCTTAGATTCCTTACCCTTATTAAGCAACAGTTCTTGAAATTGCCTATTTGCCATTATTACTGTGCATGGAAATGCCAAGAGCCACATCCACTGATCCCTGAGTTCAAGAATAGGCCTGTTTGTTTGTCAGTATGTAATCTCTTTCTCAATCAGCCGGGATAGAGTGTCCAATTTATCCATTAGATAGTCTCAACTTCAAGTTTAGTGGAATATTCAGTTAGCCTTTGAAAGAAGATTGTATTTTATGGAAATCATCAACTCAGTCTTGTAGAGTCTAAGGTGTGGGAATGTAAAACAAATTCAAGAAGTATTTCAGTTAGAGTTACAGTATGGCAGCCAGGACCACCTATCTTTCCTGGTTCCATCACCTATGTATTCCAGTGCCAGATAATAGCAATTATTTGGCGAATATACTATGTCTCAGAGGACAATGTCCCAAACCTGAAGGAAGTTATCCCTGAGTCAGCATCTTTGCCAAGCCTATATCAGGCCATTGTATTATGACTCACTGCTTTTAGATATTGTATATAGGGATATGTATATGGTATATGGTAAGATTATATGATAACATTGTCAAGAACCCATTGTCCCCACTCTTCTTTGATATGAGTCAGTATCATGTGGAATTCCATGCTGATAGATTTAGTCATTTTGTAAGTGATGAGAAGATAATGCTGTAGGAAGCCTGTGGGCAAGGAAGGTAAGCACAAATCCAGAGTAGGTATCTGTTCCGGTAAGGGTGGATCAATGTCCCTAACAGGGCTCCATTACAGTCTCCATGTCATTTAATGGCTGACTTGCCTCCTTGAACAACATTTCCATAAAGAAGTCTCAGTATGCTCTCTGCTACCAGCAGACTGGACATTCATAGTGACAGTAATTAGACAGTTATTGAAGATAACTACAGACAGTCCCCAACTTATGAGGGTTCAGTTTGCATTTTTTTGATTTTAGGATGGTGTGAAAGTAATACTCATTTAGTAGAAACTGCATTTCAAATTTTGAAATATGATGATTTCCATTTCCTGGGCTTATAATATGCAGTGTGATACCGTCTCGTGGGCAGTGGCAGTGAGGTGCCGCTCCCAGTCAGCCACACGATCATGAGGGTAAACAACAATACGTTTACAACCATTCTCTACCCATCCAGCCATTCTGTTTTTCACTTTCGATAGAGCATTCAATAATTTACATGAGATAGTCAACACTTTATTATAAAATAGGCTTTGTATTAAATGAATTTACCCAACTGTAGGCTGATGTAAGTGTTCTGAGCATGTTTAAGTTGGGCTGGACTAAGCTATGATGTTTGGTAGGCTAGGTGTATGTAATGCATTTTTTTACTTAGGGTATTTTCAATTTGTGAAGGGTTTTGTGAGATGTAACCGCATCATTACCTGAGGAAGATCTGTGGTTCATAGTTTTAGTTCCACATGCAGTCTTATTGTTGTGCGTTTTGGCAACAGTGGAAAACTACAGAAACAGGCTTCCTTACATCCAAAGGATGAAAAATGTGTACTTGAACTTTGAGAACTTACGTTAGTTTCTTGTGGTTGCTATAGTAAATTACCACAAATGTGGCCGCTTAAAATGATGTAAATTTATTCTGTCATTATTCTGAAGGGCAACATCCTTCCTTGCCTCTTCTAGCTTCTGGTGGCTGTTGTCATTCCTTGGCTTCCTTGGCTTGTGGACATATCACTCAACTCTTTACATTGCTACCTCCTCTTCTGTGTGTCTGTCCTGTGTGTCTTCCAGAAGGACAGCTGCCATTGTCCATTGCATCATCCACAATAATATCGTCTCAACATTCTTTTTTTCTTTTTTTAAGTGGGCTCTACACCCAGGATGGAGCTCAGTGCAAGGCTTGAACTCACAACCCTGAGATCAAGACCTGAGCTAAGATCAGGAGTTGGATGTTTAACCGACTAAGCCACCCAGGCACCCCTCATCTCAACATTCTTAATTTATTTCCATCTGTGAATAATCTTTTTCCAAATGAGATAACATTTACAGATTCTAGGGATTTGGCCTGGACCTATCTTGAGGACCACCATTCAAGCCACTATACCTGGCAAGTGTGAAACGTTCCTGGATGAAAGTATTAATATCACCCACATGTAATTCATCTTTTATTAAACCTAAATTAATTGCATAATAACATCATTTCAGTGAGGACATTTAAAAAAATCAACAACAAAAACACGGACAATGTTGCATCCTCATTATTACATACTCTAAGATGTTTTATTCTGAGATTTGCCATATTTGATACATAGTACAAAATGAAAGACAACCTAAGTTCTAGTTAATGCTGCCTATAGGAACCTTTCCAGGCTCTGCATCAGAAGTGCAGTGTGGGTAACTGCTGGAAACAGGAAGATGGCCTGTGGGTGGGAGTGGCTCCTATCCACACAGGCCTAGAGAGCCTAGATGCATGACAGGTGTGTGGGAGTGAACTGTGTATGTACGTGCCTCATGTCTGAACATCCAGGGATGTCCTGGGATGGGTCTTCGTGTCCGGGCCTAGTACAGACAGGCTCCTGGGCCACAGGTGGGAACTTCTGGGGGATGCACAGTGCTGCTCAGCTCCAGCCTGCTGGAGAACAGAGATGCCAAACTATCATATTTTGAACTCACTAAGGATTTATTTCCCTTATTTGAAAATAGTACTATTTTACAAACAAAAATTAGTAATACCAAACTTCAGTATAATTTATAGTATAATGGCACAATCACTACAAGATTAATAGGGAAATATTTACAGCTACAATATCACAAACAAATATTTCATGCCTTTAATATAAATATTTAAATCTAATTTATTTATAAGGAGTCATCTAATTTTCACCAAGTAATGTTATGTGCTGGTTCTCAGTTGTAATTATTATTAGATGTAACTCACTATCAACATTAAATCATAATGTAATTTTGTAACCTGCCTTAGACTAGAACATATTACATTTTGTCCATTCATTAACAGATATTTAGTCATGTTCCTAACATATTGATGGAAAATTTGCGTTTTAAAATGATTACCTTTGAAATAGTCCTAGGGGTAAATATCAACATTTCAACATTTCTGAGTTAAATTAAAAAAATTCCTCAACCAATAATTAATTGGGTCCTCACAGTCCTGAGAAGAAGGAAAAAAAAAAAAACTCAACAGTTTTCCAATTGGGCCATTCAGATGTGTGGATTTTTAGGAAAGAATAAATAGTCTCTATACAATTTTAGTTTTTTTCCAAAAAGTCACAGGTGAAGATTCAAAGAACATGATAACTGGAAAGAAGGCAAATATTCAGAGCCTTTCAGAAGTTTTTTATTTGTTTTGTTTGTTTGTTTTTATGAGGTAGTATGATGCTTCATAAAAAGGATAAAGCCAGGGAAATTGCAAGGTGGAGCTGAGCAGATTTGTCGAAGAAGTTGAGGAAGCTTTCTGTTTTTTAAGTCTGATTCTCTTATATAATAAGTGTGCTACAGTTGTTAGTAGCACAGACTTTGGTCTCATACTCTTAGGTTCAAATACCAACTTCACAACAGGCTAGCTTTGTGCCTTGAGCAAGTTAATTAACTTTTCTACATTTCAGTTTCCTAATTTGTGAAAATGGGACTGCTGTAAAGATTAGCTAAGGGGCTGCGTGTAACTTGTATATCAACACCAGGTACATAAAACCATTAAAGAAATGGCTAAAATACAGCTAAATACAGTATTACTATTATTCGTGTTATTGTTGGCTTGATATTTCACCTCTTCCAGGTCTTTGCTCAGTTGCCATTTCTGTGAGAAAATTTTGATCTCCTTGTCAATATGCATAAGCCCTGCCCTTTCCAAGTCTTTTCCGGGGCCTGTTTTACCTGAGATCATTTATTATCATCAGAGGTACTCTATTTCATTACTTAATAATTAACTAATTAATTAATTTCCTATAGCTGTCCCTGTATTAAAATTTAAGTTCCTTGAGAAAGGAATTCTACTGCTTTGTTAACTCTGCTTTTCCTAGTGACTACATTCTAGATCCTAGAACAACGCTTGGCATAGAGTGTATGCATAATAGTTCTGAATGAATTAATATTATTAAACTGTTGTGAACTTCAGCTTATAAGAACAGTTTTAGAGTTCAAGAGAAGACTCATCTCACATCTAAAAGTTAAATCTTATCACTCATCTAAATAGCTTATCCAAAATCAAAATACAATTTAGTAGTGGACTGTGGCCTATTCCTCTGATTCACAGCAATCTTTTGCTTACTTAATAATCATGATCTTTGAGGTACCTGGGTGGCTCAGTTGGTTAAGGGTCTGACTTCAGCTCAAGTCATGTTCTCAGGGTCCTGGGATCGAGCCCTGATTCGGGCTCGCCTGCTCGGTGGGGTATCTGCTTCTCCCTCTCCCTCTGTTCTTCTCTCTCTCTCTCTCTCATAAGTAAATAAATAAATCTAAAAAAAAAAAAAAAAAATAATCATGATCTTTTATACTTAAGCTGTGTTGAGGAGTAGTACATGAGTACTCCTATAATTGATGTCTCACATATTGTGGGTATTTTAATTCTTACATTAAAGTTAAAAGAAAGATATCATTTTCTTCACTTGTAAATCATTTTAGAGACTCATAATTTATGTGGTGCCTCTCTCCTCACCTCCAGTTTTTTCCCTAGCTACCAAGTTGGGACAATTGTTCAATTTTACTGGCTATCAGCCTTCCTTGTTTCAAAGAGCTATCACCATTTAATCACAGAACCTGCTATTATGTCTTCCCTCAAATTCTCATAGCTTAGAGTAAATAACCTGACCCTAACGATTGCCAAATAAGACATTGCTTTCTATTGTGCTGTAACATCTTTTGCCTTTAAACATCCTCCAAAATAAACTCTCATAGACGGAGAATTTAACTTTCCATTACTACTGTACAGGGTCATACATAAACATGATCATTGATGATGTCTTTATGAGTGCTTAGGAAATCTTACTCCTTTATTAAGTAAATCTCTGCCTAAAATGGGACAGAGAGTTTCTAGGTCGGCCAATGAAGCTGTTCAGATTGTGCCTAATTTGCTTCTTTGGTGACAAGACACTTGAAGAAATGTTTTCCTTTCAAAAGCAAAGAAAAGAGAGAACCATCAATTAAAAAGACAAACAAACTACTATTTACAGAGTATGTACCGAAAGTGGTAGTCACTCTACATGCACCATTTCTGAAAGGTAGTACCTTTCCATTTCTTCACTGAAGGAAATAAAGCTCAGGATGTACAGTCGACCCTTAAACAATGTGTAGATTAGGGACACCAGCCCCAGTGCAGTCAAAAATCCATGTGTGGGGCACATGGGTGGCTCAGTCGGTTGAGTGTCTGACGGTTGGTTTAAGCTCAGATCATGATCTCAGGGTCGTGAAATCAAGCCCTGCATGGGGCTTCACACTCAGTGGGGAATCTGCTTGGGATTCTCTCTCTCTCTTTCCCTCTGCCCCTCCTCCCATGCACATGCCCTCCCTCTCTCTCTCTCTCTCAAAATAAATAAATAAAATCTTTTTAAAAAATCCATATGTAACTTTTGACTTCCCAAAATCTTAACTTCTAATAGTCTGTTGACTGGAAGCCTTACTGACAACATAAACAGTTGATTAACACTTATTTTGGATATTAGGTGTATCACATACTGTTTTCTTAACAATAGAATAAACTAGAGAAAAAATATTATTAAGAAAGTCATAAGGAAGAGAAAATACATTTACAGTACTGTGTAGCATTTATAAAAAAATATCTGCATATAAATGGGCCTGCACAGTTCAAACCCATGTTGTTCAAGTCTCATCTTTATAAATAACTTAGAAAAGGGTTCAAATGGATGACCATTCATATCTTCTTTCATGCAAAATCAAAATCAATTTTATTTCAAATATGCTATATTGTCACTTCACCAGGGCAAGTCATAGTAGAAATAATCATATACAAAGTATTACTGCTATTAAAACTCCACCTTACCTCCCACCCACCCTCCCTCTCTTTACTGGATAATGGGAAAAAAAATACAGGATGCTCGATTGATTATTTGGTTTACTTTTGTGTCTACTGGTATTATGAGACTAGGAAATACTATATCTCTAGCACAACTCAAATCAATAAACTTCTACAAAGATTTATGGAAGTTGCAACATATTGAACAGTATTCCCCTCAACTTATCTCTTTGCAATGATCATAGAAATCCATATTTAATGTGAATGGCATGGAAGCATTATCACAAGTATAGAAATCCTCAAAGATAATTCAGAAGTATTTTTCCTTGACAGTTGTCTGATAATCCTAATTTGTCCTTGTACATATTTGTATATATTATATTAAATTATATGCAGTACATTATATCTGTTACACACTAATGCATTATATCTTAAATGAATACAAATAAAATCAGCATAAGACATATCCCCGAGTGCTGAAGAAAAATAAAATATCTAGTTATTCTGGAAATTAGGACCCCCTATTTTGCTTAGATAAATGTGTTCCCATGCCAGCATTTATAAATACATTAAACACCAAAACTGTATAAAAACCTAAAAATTAGAAAGAGGAAAATCTCACCTCCACTTTTTCTAGAATTCTAAGATATAAGCAAAGGCAGATGATGAACTATCTGATATTTCAGTTCTTGGATGTGAAAATGTGGGGTATTGAGAATTCTGTGAAGACTGATTTCCTCAGTAATATTAGGAAATATGCTAAGGAAGAATGAATATAAATATATGCTTTTTAATATTTCAATGTAATTTTATTTCTATACCCTAATACTCAACAAAAAGAACTCTGAACACAGCGTTATGAATTTTTCAAATTGGCTATATCTCTGTATCAGGTAGAACTCCAACAGAGAAATAGAACCAGTAGAATCCCCTCAACTTTCTTTCTCCCCCCATCTCTCTCACCTCTCTCCTTCACCCTCTCTCTTTCCTCTTTCCCTCCCCCGCCCATAGATAGATAGATATATGTGTGTGTGTGTATCTTTATATATATATATAGACAAATATAGATATATATAGATAGGTATCTGTGTATCTTTATATATATATGTATATATGTATATGTGTGTGTGTGTATAAATTTGTAGGCTGAAACCTCTCAAGCAGGAGCTGATTTTAAGTTGACACATAAAATTGATGGTGACATTCACCCCTTGCTAATTTGTCACCAATACATATATTTTCCTTAAGTCACACCTAATCAACACAGAAAGACAATAACAAAGTCATACTTCCACTGAACATGATACAAATGTCCCACATATAACCAAAAATATGCTAAACTTTTCCCCAAAAAATGATTCAAAATCCTTGGATGATATTCAGTCTTCTTAATGTTTTTTATTCAAGTATAGTTAACATACAGTGCTATATTAGTTTCTTATGGACAATATGATTGAACAATTCTATTCATTACTCAGTGCTCATCACGATAAGCGTATTCTTAATACCTTTCACCTATTTCACCCATCCCCCACACACCTCCCCTTTGGTAACCCTCTGTTTGTTCTGTATATTTAAGATCCTCAAAATACTAAAAATAGCATTACTATATGATTCAGTAATTCCACTACTGAGTATTTATCAAAAGAAAATGAAAACACTAATTGAAAAGATATATGCATCCCTCTGTTTATGGCAGCATTATTTACAATAGCCAAAATATGAAAGCAACCTAAATGTCCATCCATAAATGAATGGATAAAGAAGTTATGGTATATTTATAAAATGGAATATTACTCCGCCATAAAAAAATGAAATCTTTCATTTGCAACAATATGGATGGATCTAGAGACTATAATCGTAAGTGAAATAAGTAAGAGAAAGACAAATAGTATATAATTTCACTCATAGGGGCGCCTGGGTGGCTCAGTCGTTAAAGCGTCTGCCTTCGGCTCAGGGCGTGATCCCGGCGTTCTGGGATCGAGCCCCACATCAGGCTCCTCCACTGTGAGCCTGCTTCTTCCTCTCCCACTCCCCCTGCTTGTGTTCCCTCTCTCACTGGCTGTCTCTATCTCCGTCAAATAAATAAATAAAATCTTAAAAAAAAAAAAAATTTCACTCATATGTGTAACTTAAGAAGCAAAACAAATGAACACAGAAAAAAGAGACAGGCAAAAAAGCAGATTCCTAAATATAGAGATATTCACTCTTTTTGATATCACATAACTTAAATTCTGAGATGTAAAGATATAAACTATTATTAATATATTTTATATTAGACTATAAAGGGATAAGGAGGGAAAGATATGAATATACATATTTATACATATATGTACATGCTCACACATATTCATAACTATAATAAAGAATAAATACCTCATGACAATTACAGTTACACACTCACACAAACATATTCATAATAATTGTAAAGAATAAATACTCATGAAATGTGTAGTTCTTGTTTCTGCAACTGGTCATATGGTCATAGTTGGTATTCTACTACTATTCCATATTCCCTTTTGCCCTTGGCAGGCACCTCAGCTGGCTGTCGTTTATTGCCTGATGAGGTGACCTAAACTTTCATTCCTAAAGGGTCTTGCTCATTAACAGTCATCTTTGAGTTGAGTCATTGTAGTTTTCCGTTGACTTTTATCACAGGACATGCTAATACTAAGAGATGCCTTAAGGGATCTCCTGTGTTCCAGACTTACCCTTATTGCCTGCACTATGTAGTAACAGTCTAATTTCCCCTTGGTAATCAGAATCAATGACCACATTCAGTAAACCATTTGCCACAGTACATAAATCAACATAGACTTATAACTCTGGCCATATCTCGTTTCAGTGCAAAATGAGCCATCAGGTACAATACTCCAACTTTACCGCCCACTGGGAGAATTTCTCTTCACCACATTTCCTTCAGGGATGTTCCAGAGAGAGGTTATAGTGCTATAGCTATCTACTTTTGGTCAGTACCAAAATATCACATAGAACCATCTATAAACTAGGCTAAGTTTTCTCTTCATTAGTCAACTGTTTATAGGGAACTCTCCACAAGGCATCAGGTGTTACTGGGAGAAGATAATGTAGCAAGAGTAGGAATCATGAGCTTTGGGTCAACTTCCTCATGTGACTTACTTGTGCCTTCAGGGCTTCTAAAGCCCATTATCCTTTGTTAGTAGAGTTTTGGTGTTCCCACCCAAATTTAAGGCTTGACGGATCAATGACATTCAGTACTTGATGGGCGACTCAGGTGTCATTATATCTTGGTGCCTCATGTTTAAGCATTTAGTGTTTACTAAGGCTCAATAGCTAGCCAAAAGCTGTTGCTCTGCTTGACTTATTTCACTTAGCACTAATACCCTCCAGATCCATCCATGTCAACGCAAATGGTAGGTATTCATCCTTTCCGATAGCTGAGTAATATTCCATTGTATATATGAACCACATCTTCTTTATCCATTCATCTGAACTAATGAGTCATTGAACACTACATCAAAAAAGAATGATTTTTACTAATATATATCCAGAAAAATATTTTCTAGATCAATAGCTGCATACCACATACAAGGGCATGTGTTAATTTGCTCAAGCAAATTAGGAGGATTTTACATTTTGATTCAGCAGTAATCTTTACTGTTAATCCTGATAAAACACTTTGAATAGAGCTATATATGTTAGGTATTCTGAATTTAGATTGATACAGTAAATGATGGTATTCTGAATTTAGATTGATACAGTAAATATTCCTTCTGAATCAAAAATGTAAAATGATCCTAATTTGCATACAGTTTTCCATAGCACAAATTAGGACATTAAATTAGCATAGAGCAATTTTTAAATAACTATTAACTTGTTTTCCCTTAGGCTGATTTTAAAGCATATCAACATGTCAGAATTTTTTTTTTAAAAAAGGTAAGGAAGAAAATTTTAAAAGCTGAAAAAAATGTTATGCAATGACAGATTCATAAAACATATGCATGAAGAGACTGAGTTTTTCAAACAGAATAATTTTTGCCTTTGTAATACAGATGTTATTACAAGACTCAAATTGGTACGTTAGCCTAACAGCTCCAAAATGGCAGTTTACACATCATTTAGTACAATGAGATTCCATCAAAGTCTATCATTATTATTATTCTTTTCTATAGATCTTGTATTATCATTATTAATTTTAATTTAAATTTAAGTTTAAATTGCCATTTCAGCCAATATTACTAGTGTTCTCCTTACCCCAGCAACATGCTTTTATACATGACTTTAAACAATAATATGTATGATTAATATTTACAGATAAATTTTAAGTAGGGCTTGGGAGTCCTGGTAAAGAGAAATATGGGCTTAGGTATGCATGTACCTGGTCTTTTTTTTTTTAATTGAAGTATAGTTGACATATACTATTATATTAGTTTCAGGTATACAACACAGTGATTTGACAACTATACATATTATGAAATGCTCACCTGATAAGTATAGTTACCATATGTCACTATACAAAGTTATTACAATATTATTGGCTATATTCCGTATGCTGTACTTTTCATCACTGTGACTTACTCATATTATAACTGGAAATTTGTACTTTGTTAGAACCAGAAACCTATTTCACCCATTATGAATCTGTTTCTATTTTGTTGTTATTGTTTGTTTGTACATTTCCTTGGTGTTTTAGATTCCACGTACAAGTGAAATCACATGGTATTTGTCTTTGTCTGACTTATTTCAGTTAGCCTAATAGCCTCTAGGTCCATCCATGTTACAAATGACAAGATTTCCTTCTTTTTTATAGATGAGTAATATTTCGTTGTATATATCTACCACATCTTTCTCTATTCATCTATCGATAGATGCTTCCATATCTTGGCAATTGTAAATAATGCTGCAGTAAACATACAGGTGCATATATTTTTTCAAATTAGTATTTTCATTTTCCCAGAATTGGAATTATTGAATTGTATGGTACTTCTAGTTTTAGTTTTTTCAGGTCACTCCATAATGTTTTCCATTGTGGCTGCACCAGTTTACGTTCCCACCAACAGTGCGCAAGTTTCCTTTTCTCCTTGGCAACTCTTGTTATTTCTAGTCTTTCTGATGCTAGCCATTTGGCTGGTGTGAAGTGATAAGCCATTGTGATTTTGATATGCATATCCTTGATGATCAGAGATTTTGAGCATCTTTTCATATGTCTGTTGAGTATCTGTATATTTTCTTTGGAAAAAAAATGTCTATTCAGGTCTTTTACCCACTTTTTAATCAGATGATTTGGGTTTTTTCGGTGTTGAGTTATATGAGTTCTTTATATATGTTGGATAATTAACTCCTTATCAGATATATCATTTGCAAATATCTTCTCTCATTCAATAGGTTGCCTTTTCATTTAGTAAATGGTTTTCTTCACTGTGCGAAAGTTTTTTAGTTTGATGTAATCCCAATTGTTTATTTTTGCTTTTGTTTCCTTTACCCGGTTCTTTAGAATCATTGATACTATAACTGTAAGGAAATCAAATTATATTTATTAAGTCTAATTAGATTTGAGAACCAACTCCAGATTCCCATTCTTAATGTTCTGTGTCAATAATTAAATTGACAAAAAATCAGTCAATAATTGACTGATATTGAATTGGTACCTGTATTGGATCCAGAATTGCATTCCGTGGGTCTATAGCCAAGCATTTCATATAAGAATTTGGGTCGCAGAAGTACAGCAGTTGAGAAAAACTAAACACAGAGTGGAAGACAGTGAAGTTGATGTGGAATTTACCAAGTACCTCTGCGTCTTCCTGACCCTGTCTATCCACAGTGATTCAGAAGGTAATGATAACTGATTTACTTCTGTCTCCCAAATCATATAGGTCCCTCTTTGGCCAACTCTAATTGAAACAATTCCAAGAGTAACAAAGTTGACAATGGAATTGTATAGTAATTTGAGGCTTTACCTTGGAAAAGAAGGTGAAGATAGCTTAATATAAGTGTGTATAAGAAAACACTGAGGCTACTAATTAAAGGGAACATGTGAAAAAATGTAAACGCAACAAAAGGTTATAAAAAGAGCTTTAAAGTAAGACCAAAAGGAATACACATGTACCAATATTCAATTTTTTCAACTTTCTGTATTCAGCTGTGTTACCACATTTTGGGTCCAGTCATCATTACCTGGTGGCATAACATACCAGTGTGTTGGAAAATTACATATGAAACAATCCAACTTCTGCCTTATACTGATATCGTTTACCTATATTTTTTAGTCATCTATGAGCTACTTTTTATATAGAATTATGTATTGCAGCAGACTATTCAGTTTGCAGATGTGTGGACACATCATTCCTAAAATACAAGCCGAGATGACCGGCCATAAAGTTACTCTCTGTGTATACATATATATTATGTACATATCTTATGCCTAACAATTCTCCTTCCTATATTTTGTTCACTAGAAATGCAAAGAAATGCATTAAAGATATTTGTTGCAGCATTGTTGAAATAACAAAATGTCAGAGAAAGTACATATGCCCTTTGATAAGGAAAATTTTTAATTATGCTACCTGCATAAAATGAAATGATAAGTATATGTATATGAATGTGTGTATACATATATGAGTATGCCATATATGAATGTATACATAAATACACCCCTTATGTGTACATACTATACATGTGTACGCTTGTCTGACAGTATGTGAATACATAGGATCATACACATATATGCACATACATACAGATATATATACCCATGTATGCACATATATATCAATAAACTGTCACTTGATTAGGTTGTGATAACAACAAAATAAATATATTTGGCTTATAAGAAATACATTTCTGGCACAAAAAGCATGTTCACTGAAGCTCTGCTTCAAATACTCCAAGATCTACAATGATTGAATGATTCTTAACTGAGACATTATTGTTCTCATGAGCAGTGAGAAGAGAAAATGGGAGAGATGGCAATCAGGAGATGGCTCTAAGTGCTTCCACAAAGAATAGGTATATATTAATTTTCCCCATATTTCTTTACTCCAAAATAAGTCACCTAGACAAGACTGATGTCAATGGGGTAAGGGAGTTAAATTCTCCCAAAGGAAAGGGGAAGCGAATATATATGGAAAAAGAATGTTGAACAAACACACACACATTAATTTATACACACATACAGAGGAAGGAGAGGGGATTAATGTATGTGCGTGTGTGTGTGTGTGTGTGTGTATGTACAATGGAGGAGTAGATCTGTATGTTTTTATGTTATGAAGAAGGATATTTGTGAGAACAAGGATATTACTACCTTATTTCTTTGACTTTGTATCTGAGAGGAAGAGAATCTTTCATTTTGTTTTTGCTGTACAAACATTTTTAAAAAGTAAAAATAAGAAAGAAATGGTGTTTAATATTAAACATAAAAATATGAAAACTCTTTTAATGTGAAATATAAACTAACAACTTTAGAAATCATTCTTTCATGGTTTCATTAGTAGGGAAACATTTCATTATTTTTATAACAACTTTAAGGAAGCACAATCCACTTACAGTAAACTGAGTAAATTCAAAGTTTGTGTATCCAAAATTCTCTTCTTGTTCTTTACCTTACAAAGTATTCAATCTTTCACCATGAGTATGATGTTAGTTATGGGTTTTCCCTACATGACTTTTGTCGGCCTGGGGAAGTTCCATTTTATTTCTAGTGTGATAGAAGTTTTTTGGTTTTTTTTTAAATACATTGGAGTTACATTTTGTCAAATTCTTTTTCTTCATCTCAATATGATAATACGTTTGAATAACATTATTTTAATATATTCTAATATGAGTGATTTTCAACTTATTATTATTTTTTATTTTTTAATAGTTTTTATTTTGTTATTTTAGTCACCATACAGTACATCCCCAGTTTTTGATGCAATGTTCCGTGATTCATTATTTGCGTATAACACCCAGTGCACCATGCAATATGTGCCTTCCTTAATACCCATCACCGACCTATCCCAGTCCCCCACCCCCCTCCCCTCTGAAGCCCTCAGTTTGTTTCCCAGAGTCCACAGTCTCTCATGGTTCATTCCCCCTTCTGTTTACCCCCCCTTCATTCTTCCCTTCCTTCTCCTACCGATCTTCCTATCTCTTATGTTCCATAAATGAGTGAAACCATACAATAATTGTCTTTCTCTGCTTGACTTATTTCACTTAGCATAATCTCCTCCAGTCCCATCCATGTTGCTGCAAATTATTAATTCATCATTGCATTCCTGTAATAAATCCTACTTGTACAAAATGTATTATTATTTTTATATATTTTTGGGTTCCAGATACTGGTATTTTGTAAATAATTCACATCCATGTTCATGAGGGAAATTTTCCTGTTTCTAATCTGTATTTGACAATATAATGTTGGTCTCATAAAATGAGTTTCAAAGCATGCCACTTACCTTTTTTTCTGAGATATTTATTTAGATTTGATAGTATTTCTTTTGAAGATGAATTATAGTATGACTTCGCAACTCAAAATGCAGAGATTATTCAAACAGGAAGAATAGGTAAAAACATATCATATTGTGGGCTCACAGCACTTTATCTCATTTAGTAAGAGACTTACTTGAAAAAGAGAAAATTATCATATGCCTATGTAAAGGGAAATCATCAAAAATATACTCAGATTAAAAATTATTGTAATGACAAAAATGATTAAGTTATGGCTTCTATTTTTAGCACATTTGTCAACTTCCAAAATAAATGTTTAATGAAAATATGTTAAATCCTTTTATTACACTTTCAAGATAGCATATACACACATACACATATAATGTGTTTCTGTTGTTTGAGTAAGAAAGTTATCTTCAGTTAAATGTACTGGGTAATTACATTATTTTATAATAATTACCTCATAGTTTTTCTGTGACATGATAATTTATAATTATATGTTAATAGAATCTCAATCTCCTTTAAAAATACTAATAATGATAATTTCTAATGTTAATGCCATATCCAAGTTATACCATATCTACTCTGCAGAAAGAATAAGTTGACTATGATAATTCCATCACAATTTGGAAAATATTCTATTCTGTGCCCCAAATCAACATGCAGTTAAGTCAATATTTAGTTCTAATTTTTACAATGAATGACATATAATTTTGGCTTCATTGAATTTATTATAAAACTTATGCTGGAAAATATTTTCCTCATTTCTTTTAGCTACTATTTATTTTTTTTACTACAGTAAGATCCATTTGAAACTATCTAGAACCAAATATATTGGTTCTATAATTTTGTATTTGTAAGTATAAATGTTTAGACATTTAAATATATTTTTATGATGTAGTTTTTCATATTAAAGTGATAAGCCATTCAATGAAAATATAATTTTATATTATTTTCCATACATCAAAAGTATAAATATATCCTTTCAAGTCATTTACTGAGGCAAACACTGAAATAACAAATTTATTAAAGAAAGCGTAAGTCAGAGATCAGTATTTTTTAGTTAAAAGTTAATTCCGATATGTGTACTGTTTAAAACAATTACACTTACATTATTTAATCTCCATAAATAGTTAATATTTCAATATTAAATTTCCATATTAAAATTTCAAGCACTACCCCGATTTTGAGGATTGTAGTGCTCAAAAACGATCTAATATCCTATCTGGTCTTCTCATATCTCTTACCTGGTCAGCTGTTTTGCAGGTGCATGCACACACGTCAATCTTTCTTCCCTTTTCCTTATCAACAATATGGAAAGAAATAGGGAAGAAAGTAAAGAAATAATTTTTGTAGTTTTTAAGTCTATATATTGAGATAGTCCCCAATATATCATGGTGTTATGTGCACAAAATTGTATTTAATTGTATGAGCAAATAATTTTTATTGCTCTGTAAAAATATTTTATTTAATCTCTTGGAATTTTCATCAGCTGGTCCTGCTTCTTTAAACAAACTCTTTGTTGATTTTCATGATGCAACGGTCTCCTGTTTATTCTCCTTCTTGATCTCCAGTACTAGCCCAGTTTCCTCTCATAGACATTTAAATCTTAGCTCTATTTTAGAGCTATTTTAGAGCTCTATTTCTGATTCTGCACCTTTACATTAAAAGCTCTTATCTAGTCATATGGTTTTGTGTAACATCTCTAAATGATAGTGTCCAAATTGATGTATTCCGTTCTAGAGCTCTCCTCTGGGCACAATATCATATATCCAGCTGTGTGTTTCAAACTGAAATGTGATTTCCCAAGTCAGAACTCTCGGAGTCATCCTTGAATTAGCTACCCTTCTCTCATATGAATTCTTGCAGAGTTACACTCCTACATGTTTTTCTAATCATTTCACTTCTTTTCGTCTTTACTGCTGCCATTCTTTTTCAAACCACCATTATCTCTGGAATTTTTTGCTGTGGTTTCTAATCTTCCTCTTCCAATAATGCCTTCTGCCAATCCATTCTCCATATGATATACAGTTATGTCTATAAAAATATTTATTATATTATGTAACTCCTCCACTTCAACTTAAGCTTTCACTTTACATTACTCTAAGGACAAAATCCAAACTCATTTATTTATCTAGTTAACCCTAATTATCTTAGTAGCACACTATGAGTAGATAATTGTTAATTGCACTCTATTTCATATATATTCACATTTATATATGTAAATGAATAACTTGATAAACAAATTATAGAGCTAAACTACAATATTAGGGGTATTAACCAAAATTTGGGGCTCAAAAACAAAGGATCATGAGAAGGGTGGTAGAAAAGGAGGCAAGAAAAAAAAGTAGAGTTCTTTAAAATTTTTTGGGACCAGACATACTTCAAGGACACAGATGCATCTGTACCTCAGAAATAAACTGGAAAACCATTTGCATTATTTCTCTCTAGTCTCTGCTTTTGTGTCTCCATGTTATTTCTGTTCTCCCTGAGGAACAGATTTCTTGTTAGTTATATGAAGGGGTGGATAAACTTGATAAAATTAACTGTGAAGACATATTTTCACAATCTTTTTCATTCTTTTCCTTAGGCCTGCCACTGGGAAATTTTATTCACTTCTTCCTTAATACACATCTTCCTCAATTCACAATGGGGTCACGTCCCAATAAATCCATCGTAAGTTGAAAATATCCTAAGAGGAATGTTCATTTAATACATCCAGCTTATCCAACACTACAGCTCAACCTAACCCACCTTAAACATGCTCAGAACGTTTACGTTAGCCTGCAGCTGGGTAAAATGCATTGGCAGATGCATTAGGCCTATTTTATAATAAAGTCTTTAATTTCTCATGTACTTCATTTATACCATGCTCAAAGTGGAAAACAGAATGGTTGTATGGGTATCAGTTGTTTAGCCTCCTAAACAAGTGGCTGACTGGGAGCTGCAGCTTGTTGCCACCACCCAGACTCATGAGAAAATATTGTACTGCATATTGCTAGCCCGGGAAAGGATTAAAATTCAAAGTACAGTTTCTGCTGAATGTGTATTGCTTTTGCACCATCATAAAGTAGAAAGATCATAAATTGAATTATCACAAGTCAGGGACTGTCTGTACATCAAAATGTGCCATGCTTTTGAATTATCTGGCTTCCAATTAAATCCCCCATGTCCTACAGAAATTTGTCTCAGCTATTTTTTAAGGAGAAAACTAATATGCTAAATACGATCTGAATAGAATGAAATGTTTTCATGTTATAGAAATTGATATTTATTAGATAAATAGAGCATATTACAGTTAAATACATGTTATACTACAAAGTAGAGCTTTGATAATTTAGTTTGATAAGTTCTTACTCAAAGCTTCTAAAAGTAGTTCAGTTTCTTAGACTATATCATTTGAAGAATAGACTCCAAAACAATATTTTCTAGAGGATTATATTAATTTCTTAGTGATATGCTGAAAAGAGGAAGCTACAAACTGTTGAATGTCTAAGAGCATGAACTTGATGATGCAGGGATTTGAAATCATGCGAAAAAATGATTGCAGATATTAGAGGTATTTAATCCTGATGCTTGGCTTTTTAGAGATTAGAGTGTCTGCAACAGATATTTTTATATAGTTAAGGGTGTTAAGGAAGAATAATTTGAATCCTTATCTGTTGTTTGAGAGGCAGATCATTAGAGCCATTAAAAATTTATTTAAGAAGCAACGGTAAAAGTACTAATCATCATTATATCATTAAATTTTCTGTATGAGTAGAAATGTAAATATCACATAAGAATTTTTAAATGTTTACTTTAGATGTCAATTAATAAACTGAAGTCACAGAAAATTGCGAGTATCTCACTGACCTTACTAGAAAAGGAATCAGAGTGTACACATTTATTTAACGCTCATTAGAACCATTCCCATTTCTTCCGCACTTTTTTAGAGCAAACCTAATTATTCCTGCTGCCTTGACATTTTTACTACTTCATATGCCTCATCAGTTTAAAACATTTACTTCTGTGACTGCTGAACCATTGAGCAAATTGGTTCTTCAGATCAATATTCTTCAAAAAAGGAAGAAGCTCTACACAGGTGTCTGGCAGCGTTTATTCACTGAAAGCAGTTCATCTTCTACTGTTGATAGTTGGCAAAGTGACACTCCATTTTAGGTCTTTAATCATTTATCCATTTCCTAAGAAAACTGCAACTTGAAAAAAAAAAAAAAGAGAGAGAGAAAGCTCGATGTGTACTATTAAATAAAAATAGCCAATCAGTCAACACAGACACCCTCTCTTCATAGCAATCAGTAACAGCTGTATCCCAATTAAGCCTATGATTTTGCAGGTGCTCAGAGAAGTCTATGTCAAAATAAATCCACTTATTTAAAATGTTTTGAACCATTATAAAGTCTTCATAGACAAGTTCAGGCAAAAAAAAACTGTAGGGATTTTCAGACAACTTATTTATAAGTGTCAAGATTCTTGGGTAAAAGAAGAAAATAAGATCAAAACAAGGAGACGTCTTTGGAAAAACATCATTCTCTTACTAGCTGTAAAGATAGACAGAAAAGGGGAGTTTGAACAGCACTCCATATAATTGGTGGAAACTGATGCCACCCTATTCAATACATTTCTCAACACCTTATAGGAAAATAACCCCTTGTAATATCCAGTTCAACCTATGTGTGTACATCATAGCGTAAACACTTAAGATCATTCCTCTTGAATCATTTTAAGTGGATTCTAATAAATGTTATTTACAAATAAACACTAAAACAGTTGTTTTAAATTTTACTTTACACAAAAATTACAAGATGATGTTATAAATTTAAATTCCCTCACACTTCCTCTAGGGATTCTGATTTCGTAGGGGTATACTTAATTTGTCTAAAGAATCTTTATTTTTATCGAATATACCTGGTAAATATGATACAGATATCCCCCTCAAACGGCATTTTGAGAAAACCTACTCTAAATTTGTACAAATAAAAGAATCAGAGTTTTTAATTTCCTTTCAAATATTTGTATTTTTAAAATGCTGATTTTAAAAAAATACATACTCATTTGCTCACATACACCAAGTAGTTTCTGATAATGGATACCTTTTTCTCTCTGAGTCTCCTCACCGGTATAATGATATATCTGTTTCATATTAAACAGACATTATCATGAATGTTATCTACAGTGCTAGGATACTATAAAGTTTAATTATTCAGTGTTCGCGTGATGCTTTGAAGATGAGATGTTCTGTTTAAGAGCTAAATATTATTGGAGCTATTAAACATCTGTTGTGTTGTAGTTAGAGTTTTACAGCAGCATATGAAATTATTCCCCTAGAAATTCGTAAGTTGTCAGAGTTGAATATATCATACAGAGCAACAACATATTATTGATTTATTTTAAGAGATTAAGAGAAGGGTTTTCATTGTCCTTACACTTTTTAATTGTATTGAGAGAAATTTAAAATAAATTCAATTTGAAATTAGAGGAATAGCAATTTGATTGCATCTCACTTCTCAACAGAAATGATAGAAGACAGAAGACAAAAGAATTATTACATTAAAGTGCTGAGAGAAAACTGTCAATTTAGAATACTTTATGTAGAAAAAAGATTCAATATTTTTAGAAAGCATTCTACAGCTTTTGCAGGTAGAAAGGTAGATTACAATAGCTATTTACTCATTTTACACTTTAATTGAAGTATAATATATACATTTTATTGAAGTGTGAAGTGTACCAATTGTTAAGTGTAAAGTCTGGTGACATTTTACAATGTAAACATACGCACATAAGCAAAACCCGGATCAGGTGTAGAGTACGTTTAGTGCCTCAGGATCCTTCCTCCTGCCCTTTCCAGGACTTTTTAAAAAATGTTTTTTTGACTTTAAACACTTTGCTCTTGGATTAGTTTTACTTGATCTTGATATTTGTATAAATGGAATCATGCATTATGCATTATTCTGTGTCTAGCGTCTTTTGTTCAGCAATATATATTTTTAAGATTCACCCATGTTTTGTACGTAGTGTGAAATTCACTATTTTTATTGTTTTGTACTATTCCATTTTATCAATATGCTACAACTTATTTATTTTACAACTCTATTACAGTAGATAGCCATTTGGTTGTTTCCAGATTGGGATTATATATAACTTTGCTGAGATGCTACGTTATATGACACACCTCTAGATATATATATATGAGTAGTTGTCCTAGGTAATTGCCTGTGCATTTTGATATGATGGTTTTATTATTAATCAGTTTAAGATTTAAAATTTTCTAATGTCCATTTTGATTTATAATTTGAATTACATGGTTATATGTGAGCACGCATGTGTGTGTAAATATTCTTATATGCATAAATTGTAGAATACTATAAATATTTTTTAAATATTTACTTATTAATTTTAGAGAGAGAGGGAGAGAGTATGTGCATTAGTGGGGGGAGCAGCAGAGGGAGAGAGAAGGAGAGAAACAGACTCCCCACTGAGCACGGAGCCTGAGGCAAGGATTGAACCCAGGACCCCAAGACCATGACCTGAGCCAAAATCAATGTTGGATGCTCAACAAACTGAGCCACTCATGTGCCCCAATACTACACATATTTTAAATCGTCCATAGTTTATACATATGGGGATACACACACAAACAGAAACGTATAATCCCATCAACTGTAAAAATATACATTCAAGTGTACATGTGACACATAATTTCAAGTATTATAATACATAATGCCATTATAAATGATATTATATATTATACATATTTCTAATTTACTAGTTTTTTAAATGTGTTTTTCAGTTACTCTAAGAACTGTATCAAAATATTTTACTGTGTTATGGATTTTATATATTTTATTTTTAGCTCTGTCAGGTTTTACTTTATATATTATGAGATGATCTTATTCTTTCCTGTAGGATTAACATTTTAACATTATAGAATGGAATAGCCTTCTTTACTTTAGTACTAATTCTAGCATTAAAGCTTAGTTCATCTGATACTAATAAAACTACGTTAGCTTTTTTTTTGGTATTGCATGATATAATTTTTCATCCTTTAATAATCAACATTTATGTATTCTCATATTTAAGATATCTCATAAATAGTGAAGAGTTTTACATTTAGTGTATCAGTATTTGTATTTTGCTAAACTAGTGGACTTTACAGTTAAGATAATTATAGGTGTATTTCACTTTAAATTGTACCTTTTTTTCCCATTTGTGTTATCACTCCCTTTTTCCTTGTGTACCATTATAATCTTCTTTATAATTAAATGGTACTTGGTAATCTTCAGTATTTCTCTTTTAGATATATTTTTAATTCATGTGTTTATTATTTTCTACAGTCAGTACAATACATATCTTTTTAAATTATGCATTAATTACAAGATGAATTCTTGAATCAATACCATCTACCCACAACTTTTGCACTCTCTGACATCTATAAGGACCTTGTAGATGTATTTACACTCTTCTGTTTTTTGTGAGTTGTCATGAAATTTATTTTAATATATTTTAAATCAGCCATGGTATTATTCATGTGTTTTAAATATCACAAGAATTATTTTAAACAATCAGTATTGTTTTAGATTTAACTACATGCATACTTTTGCTGTTCTCTTCATTTATTCCAGGATTACTCTATTTCCATTCAGTATCATTTTCATTCAGTCAGAAAAAATTTTCCTTTTGAGATAATTATTCTTTGATGTAGTTCTTCTTACAATGTATTTTCTCAGTGTTGATATTTTGCCATTGTCTTTTCTCTCTCCTTTACCTTTGAAAAATATTTTCTCTGCACATATAATTTTAAATTGACACTTATACTTCTTCCACATTTTAATTATATGCGTCCGTAGTGTTCTGAATTATTTATGCTTAGAAGTAAACTGTGTTATTTTTTAATCTCTTGCTGGTTTTAAGATAGTCTCTTTGTGTTTAATTTTCAGCAATTTCTCTATATTTTATGTGTATTATTTTCTTGTGTTTTTATCCATCCCATAGTGTAGAAATCTAAAATTCATAGTTTATGTCTGTTCTTTCAAATTTAAAAAAATCTCAGTCAGATTTCCTTCAATTATTTCTTCTTCAATTTATATTCTTTCTCCTTACCCTTTGGGATTACAATTACATATATGTTAAATCATTTTGCCACGGTCTATACAATGATAGCACTGTTTCATTCTTCTCTTTTTGTAATCCTTTTTGTTTCAGTATGGCTGTTTTGTGTTAGCATATGTTTAAACTCAGTAATTTCATTTCTACTATTTATACTTTGCTTTCAAATACATTTATTGAATAGTTTGAGATGCTAATTTCAGTGAAAGAATATGATATTGATTCCTTTTAATAAAGTTTCTAATTTCTTGTGCAAATTTATATATATATTCTTTAAATATTATAATTAGTGTAGTTATTTTGTAGTTATTTACTGTTTCATAATTTCAAAATCTGCATCATCTATGTATATGTTTCTTTTATCACTTTTAACTCTTGAATTTCAGTCATTGGGATTTGTTTTTATTATGTCTTGTAATTTTTATTACATGTCAGATACTGTGTTTACAAAAGTTGGGTCTCTGGGATGATGTTACCTTTGTCCAGAGAAGCTAAAATTTTCCTCTTGTACATAGGTGGAGTAAAGGCAGATCATCTGGGGCGCCTGAGTGGCTCAGTTGGTTAAGCGTTGGTTAAGCCTTTGGCTCAGGTCATGATCCCAGGGTCCTGGGATTGAGCCGTGCATTGGGCTCCCTGCTCAGTGGAGAGTCTGCTTCTCCCTCTCCCACTGCCCCTTTCCCCCCACCCCCAACTCATGCGTGCTCTCTCTTGCTCTCTCTCAAATAATAAACAAAATCTCTAAAAAAAAATAATAAAGGCAGATTATCTTGAGAGTGATTTATTTCCATTTTATTATTTTTTTCTAGGTAAAAACTTTCAAGAGTTTCAAAAAATGGTCTGGAGTGCCTGTTCTGTCCCTTTATCTTTGTGACCCTGACTCCAGTTTTTGTATCTATATCCTGTGAGATTGCCAACATTTATTTTTAGCATTTTTTTAGCCTTTTAACATCTGTTCTCTGCTTTGGTAATGTGAGTCTTGCCTCAAAAAATGGAGCTTGGAGTTACCAAATATCTTGAGAGTAATTACATACAGAATGGCTCTCTGTGTGTCCTTTTTCTGCTGTATTTTAGAAGATATCTTTCCTTCAGTTTTCATTAAGTGTTGGCCAGGTTTCCTTCAATACTGCCTCCTCCCCATAATCTTTCTTTTTCCCATCTGGGATTACAATTTGTGTGTGTGTGTGTGTGTGTGTGTGTGTGTGTGTGTGTGTGAAAATATGCTTTCTGCCTCTGTTAGGAGAATTCTAGTTTCTGTAATAAATAAAGTACAAATTCCAGTAGCTTAACAAAATATGTGTTTACTTTATAATCATGCAACAATATAATAGATGCCTTCCTGATTAATGAGAAATTTTCCTTTGCATGGCTATTCAAGAATCCAGGCTTTTCAGTCTTATAACTCTGGCATTATAGAGCCTAGGAGTCCTCTATTTTTATGAAGTTTAATTTCAGAAAAACTTGGCCTAAGTGTGACAAATATCACTTCCATTTACATTTTACTGGAAAGAACCATAGCTACATTTAGAAGCAAGAGGATTGGAAATTGCTACCCTTGAATTGTCAGCTGACTTTTAGAGACCGCACATTATGAAAAGAAAAGCATGGTTTCCCTTTTTTTTTTTCCTTTAAAATTTTTTTATTAAATTTTTTATAACACTAATAGAAAAACTGATATGGTTTGAATCAAGCAATGAGCAAACAACACAGTTATAAATATAATTCATAACATCATTTTAGCATAGAAATAAATAGGTAAAAATTCTAGATTGTTGAGGTGAAATTACATGGTAGAAATGGTGTTGACAAGTCTCAGTCTGTGGGTGTAATTTCCAGAAAACCCAAGTAAATTGAGTAAAAATGGAAAAAAAAGTAATAAGATAGTATTATGAAATAATTCTATTTTTATAAAGCTACACATATGCACACAAAATTATGAAAGTTTTTTTTTCATTTACTATTTTATATGCCCACATTAAAATGTTAAGTTAAAAATACAACATGAGGACATGTTATTATTTCATTTAAAAGTTGGGAACCACCTAGATGGCTCAGCCAGTAGAGCATGCGACTCTTGATCTTGGAATCATGAGTTTGAGCCTCATTTTGGACATGAGCTTACATTAAGAAATATTGGGTAAATAAAAGCTCTACAAGGGGTGCCTGGGTGGCTCAGCTGGTTAAACGGCTGCCTTCGGCTCAGGTCATGATCTCAACAGGGTCCTGAGATCAAGTCCTGCGTTGGGCCCTCTGCTCAGTGGGGAGTCTGCTTCTCCCTTTTTGCTTTCTCCCTTTGCCCCTCCCCCCCATTCATGTGTGCTTTCTTTCAAATAAATAAATAAAATCTTTAAAAAAAAAAAGCTCGATAGATTTAAAATAAAACTTACTTTGGGCATCATTTTGACTCAAGTTCAAGACTTAATGTTATTTCCTTTCCTATACCTCTATTTGAAACTTGTCTTGTAGGGTAGTGTATATGAACATGTCTGACACCTGACATTTTTTGTAATACCTTTAAGAAAGGTATATATTACTTGATTTTTTTATATCCCCAGTACTTAGCATTTGGTCATTTTTTAGATAGTGAATTAAAATACTGAAAGTTTGGTTGTAATTTTCAAATACTTGATAGGAATGTTGAGTGTGTCTCTGTACACCTAATGCTATCATTTAAATGCATTATATACAAGTACATGTAATTTTGTCCTTCAACAAATAAGAATAACATATAATTATTTTTGTTATTGTTTATAAAAGACAGTCAAATTATTATGCTGCTTTTAAAAACACCTTTATTTGCTTTTACAGACAAAACATTTTCACAATGGTTTTTTGATTATACTCAAGAAGTCTATTTTTAGAAATAATTCTGTGTCTGCAGTAGATTTCCTCTCAATATTGAAATATCTTTAATGATTTTCAAGGATAAATGTTTGTCCTAGAGAAATTGGAATGGATGGCAACTCTGAGTAATAAAATAAGCCATTGGTTGTCAGGATACTATTATTAGTAAAATATAGCCCATACAACTTAAAATTTGTCAATAATACAACAATATAAATGACTTCTGGCAAAGCTTGATATTTTAGGGCTTATTACAAACTTTCTATTTTCTCTAATAAATCTCATTGAAATGTGAAAGCTAAATACAGGAGTAATTGAAGTGACACATTATGTTAGCAGTATTTACTGAGAGACAAATATTTTATATCTCACTATTAGTGTCTTTGGGAAAGATCAAGTGTAGATATGTGTATTTTAATGGCAAAATCATTAGTATATTTTTTAGGAAGAAATATCAATAGGAGTATCAATAATAGGAAATAACACGCTTCAATATAGAAAAATCTTACCACTGGGTCAGGAGCATTTATAAACTTCCAGGGAAACAAAAATCAGGGCTGAATCACACACATGGATAGATTTTTAAAAAAGAAATTGAGTCAAATATTTGTTCTAAAAAGAGTCTTGCCTTACCCATCCAATATAAGTATATGTTTTTATTTTTTAGACACTAAAATGTTACAGATTTACATTATTTTCTAATATTTTGGCCTCAGTGACAGGATTACACCTAAATCATTTTGTTATTTTATAAAAATAATTTTTAAATTATCTCTTATTGCCTAAGTTAGAGTATTTTATTTTATTTTCTGAACTGAATGAATTAAAAAGTACCAATCCATTTAAAATAACATTATGAGTTTGATCAACATTATTACAGATGAAAATATTTTTCTATTCCAAACATTTGGATTTATCTGATACTTACTTTTTTAATTCTCAGTGTTTTATTAATGGCTTTTCTGGGTTCTTTAGATATATTCATAAAGTTTTTGTAGTGTATATGAATGATTATGAAAATATTGATGACACTGAGGAGGGGGACAAAAATGACAAAGTTGTAGTTTTTATAATTTTCCAGGCACTCTGAGAATACAGCTAAATAATTCATTAAAAGTTTTTTAGGACTATGCCTGACATGGTGAATACTCAATATGTTCTATTATTGATGTTAGGAAAATATGCCATTTTTCCTGATTTTAGTATGTCTTCATTTTTGCTCAAAATACTTAAATGAAAAAAAGAATATAATATAAATTTTTAGAATTTATTTCATTAAAAGGAAAGCATATATATTACTTAGAATTTTGATAATTCAAAAATTATTTTTCTTTCTTATAATAAAAACTGTCCATTCCTGTGGATATTTCTTTTCTGTCTGGTTTTTTTCTATTAAAACAAATCTTTGAATCTTCACTTCAAAATTGATCAGGAATGTGACCCTAGTTATTTATTTTAATTTTCTGTATCTGAAGTGGTATCTTTACCCCCCGTACTACTTAATATATGATGGAAATTTTTTCTTATAATAGGTTTTTAATTGATAATTAACAGTGTTATATTAGTTTCAGATGTACAATGTAATAATTCAACAATTTTATATTCAGTACTTGTCAAGATAAGAGCACTTTGATCCTCTTTATTTCACTCCTCCCCACCCCCACCACTTCTCCTCTGACAACCACCAGTTTGTTTTCTGGATTTTAGAGTCAGTTTTTGTTTGTCCCTCTTTTTTTTTTTACCCTTTGTTTGTTCATTCATTTTCTTTTTTAAATTCTGCATAGGAGTGAAGTCATGGTATTTATATTCATAATTTTGGCTTATTGCTGAACACATGACATTTGAAATTGAAATTATTTTTTTAATTATGTGAAAAAGTCTTTGTTATTGGTATATTCTTAAATTGCTTTCCAAAAGAACCACGTTAACATTCTGTTCCACCTATAAGGTAAAAGAGCATTTATTTCACTGAATTTTAATAGAGTTTAGTATTTCTGTTACCTTGAATCTTTCGTCATAGATGACTAAAATGAAAGAACAAATATATTTTATTATTTATTTGATGACTAGAGAAGTTAAAATTATTCCCATGAAGTTTTTTTATTTTGTCTTTTATTTTTATGGAAATTATCTGTATATGTTCATTTTGAACGAATATACCTCCACTACCACCAATTCACGTCTATGAGTCTATTCATTCAACCAGTATTGATTAACACCTATTATACATACAAGGCACAATTCTAGGATCTATAAATACAGCAATGAACAAAGTATGGAAATGTCTGCCCACATAGGACTTCCCAATAATAAACTAAATAAGCAGAGTGTTAATTACATTAGATTTTGATAAGTTCATTACATTAAATGTTAATAAGTTGATAAAGGTTTCTTATGGAGAGTCTGTGAAATTTTAAGTATGAAGAAGTGAGCTGCATGGATAAATGGGGGAAGAAAGTTCTAGACAGAGTGGAGAGGATGTGCAAAAGTTGTTAGAAACAATTTTACATAGGGTAATATAGAAAGAGAAAAGATTCCAGTGAATTGGAGTAAAGTGTAGGTATTAGAGAATGAAATCAGAAAGGTAATTTGTGACCAGCTATGTAGTTTATGCTGTGTAAGTGGGATAGACACCCTATCCAAAATTGTTTCATATGTTGAACTGATGTTGACACATACATATGCCAATTAAGTACAAATTCATTACTCACATAGTATAACTTTTTGGAAAGTACAGGACATACTTCACAGTGGGTTTGAAAATGGGCAGCTGACGTGGTGTGGTTAAAGGACAGCACTGGGGCAAGAGCTCCTATGCATGAATATGGGGCTTGAATGGTTTTAACTTCCTGCTTGTGCCAGGGAGAAAGCATGCCAGCTTTCTTATAGGCTTTCCCAGATGTGTAGCAAGTGAGTAAGAAGGAGGATGGAAATTGAAATGTCAGCAAACATGAAAAATGAATTCCATAGATAACATTTAACTTATAATTAGGAGGGAAGCCATTTGAAGGTATTGAGCAAACAGAGTGACATATTCTGATTTAGTCCTACCTGGTTTGCTGTAAGTGCTGTGCTGAGAACTGAAAGGGTAATAGGAAGATGCCTGGAAGGCAGATGTAAGCACTTGCTTTAGTGAGAGATAGTAGTGGTTCAAAGCAAGAAGTTAGCAGTGGAGATGGTGGGAACTGATTGGGTTAAGAATATATTTTGAAAGTAGGAATAGTAAGATTTGTTTATGAAATGGACATGATATTAGAAAAAAATTGGCTCTGAAAACTTGAGATAATGAGGCTGATGGTAACTGATAGAGGGGAAACTGATATAACCAGGTTTGAGGGAAAGCAAATAAGAAGCTACATTTGCCCCCCAATTAAATAAGAGCTTGGAAATATAAACCTGGAGGTTAGGACAAAGGTTGGCCAGTAATATATAAATGAAAGATATTAGTGCATATATGGTATTTGAAGCCATGGAATTGGGTGACAACCTAAGTAATTAACTGTAAATAGAAAAACATAAAGCAGTACAGGGAGATCAGGTAAATGCTGATGAATGAGCAAAGTAGTCTAAGGAGACAGAGTTGGGAGTAAAGAAGGTGCCTAGGATATCAAGAAGAGAAAGTGTGTCAAGGAGGAAATAATAGGGGTGCCTGGGTGGCTCAGTCTGTTAAGCATCTGCCTTTGGCTCAGGTCATGATCTCAGAGTCCTGGGATCAACCCCTGTGGCTGCCTTCAGGCTCCCTGCTCAGTGGGGAGACTGCTTCTCCCTCCCTCCTCTGCCTTTCCGCCTGCTAGTCCTCATGCTCTCTTGCACACACTCTCTCTCTCACTCCCTCTCTCTCTCATGCTCTCTCTCAAATACATACATACATACATACATACATACATACATAACATCGTTTTTAAAAAAGGAGGAAATAATAAGCTGTGTTGAATATTGATAGTAGGTCCAGTGTGATGAAGTCAGAGAACCATTGGATTTATCCAAGAGGCAGTCACTGATGACATTGACAAGAAAGGTTCCAGTGGGGTGGTAAGAATGAACTCTGCTTGGAGTAAGTTCAAGAAAGTGTGGGAAGAGAAGACTAGAAGACAAATGGGTACAACTGTTTTGAGGAGGAGTTTTGTTCTAAAGGAAGGAATGGCATGGATGATCATTTTAAAAGGTTTAATTTTTTAATCAGTGAGAGAAGTAATAGCATATTTGTGTGCCAATATGAACTGTTCAGTAAATTGGAGAAAGTATTTGGTGTATGAGCTGGCAGAAGTACTTGGATGGGATCTAGACACAAATGACAGTTTGGATTTTACTAAAGACTTTCTTAGTAAAGGGGTTTCAACTATCATAATAGGAAAATAAAGCAAAGCGTATCAGCACAAATTCAGGAGATGGAGTCATAGATCTTATAGGAGCTTGTGGAAGTTTCCCTTTCAATTTTCTTCCTTCAGTGAACTAAGCATTAAAGATACTAACTACATCAAGATAGAGGAAGAATTTTTAGAAGTAGGAGAAGAGAGAAAGGTGCAGTATATGTCTGTAGTCCTAACACTGTGCATGGAAGAACACCCAGGCACTACAATGAATTCACAAGGAAATTGCAATGTATTTTTTTAACTTATTGGAGTATTGCAGTGACACTTGATTTCAAATGGGTGCTATGCAAACTACTGAATTGAAGTAGTTCACAATTCAAATATTAGATTATGTTGCATTTATTTAGGTGATGCTATTCCTTTGCAAAACTGGGTTTTTGCTTGTTGCTCTAATAAAAAGCACGTAGTGCATGAAAATCAGTGTGGAACAAGAAATAAAGGTGGTGGCATCCAATATCATTCCAAGGTTTGAGAAATTATGCCATAACCAAGAAGGTGCACAGATCTCCTTAATGAGTAATTGTGGTCATTTAAAATTGAAATACAAATGTTTTCTGTCTATTTACATGTATGTATTTTTTCAAATGTTGGCTGTCATTTTGACATAAATCTTTGTTATATTGCCTAACTTAACTGCTTAATAAACAGACTTGTTCATTATTTCCTTTGGTCTATGGGAGGCATGTAAAAATTAACAAGACACTAAGGGCACTGTGAACATAGAAAGCTTGGGTAACTCTGATATAATCATCAAGGACAATGGAAGAATATATGGACTAGGTGAATCGTAATATGATGGCTAGGTGGCATTACAAGTGCATTTTATGTTGCCAGTCAGAATTTTAAAGTGAGATACATCATCATGAGTTTGTGTTTTTCTTCAGCCTTATTCCAGATACACAGATGCAGTATATAATTTGGGGGGATTTAATTTAATAAGGTTTGTAATTTTTTCAGCACACTAGAGCTAAGTCATGGAGAAATGATAGAAAGTTGAAAATACGTTAAAGGGAGATATTGTAATGTTTGATCATGTTATCTAAGATGGATTGAAGGAAAATGAGAATGTGAGGTAGGTGGAGTCCAGTAAATAACATCATAGGATCAGAAGGGTTTAAGGTCCCATTTAGATCAAGGAATTGTATTCAGTGCATGAGAAGGAATGGAAATGGGTATTATTATAAATAATTTCGAACTCTGTGAATATAGGTAAATATCTTAAGAGGAATGAAGAAAAAATAGTTTTCTAGGGAACTTACAAATTCTTTTCATCCTTCCCAAAATCTGCATTTCTTTTACACACTATTTTATATGAAAATTACTTTCTATATATTCTTATCACGGCTTTGAGATTTTCAATTCCAATAAAGGAAACCATGAAGAAAATATTTTTTCATTTATGACTTGTAAAGGAGGAGATTGGAACTAGCCAGAGAAAAAGAGATATAAAATGGAAAGCTGGACAGGACGAGAAATTTCTTCAGGGAAGCCTTGGAATGGTAAAGGAAATTGGGGAAAACAAACATTGAATTTTGGGCTGCATTCCTATCTCTCTTGATTTGGGTAGTGATGTTCAGACAAGAGGCAGTTGCAGGATATAAGTCACAATGGTATTCTAACAAAAAGTTACTACTTACAATGTTGTTGCCATAGAAATAAGTAGTTTTTAAAACATATACATCAGCAAGTGAGAATTGTCTTCACATTGATTAGTAATTAAAGTAAATCACACTTTTGCAATAAATTATTTTGCATTCCAGGGACCATGTGAGTGCATGTGGAGCACCCCAATATTATTCATTGGTCTGTACAGACGCAGTGGCTCTGAATACAGAACATTTGTCTGAAAGGAAAAATCAATAGATAAGTTAGCAAGAAATTTTACAAACTTAACTTTAAAAATACATTTACTGGGGCGCCTGGGTGGCTTAGTCGTTAAGCGTCTGCCTTTGGCTCAGGGCGTGATCCCGAAGTTCTGGGATCGAGCCCCACATCAGGCTCCTCTGCTGGAAGCCTGCTTCTTCCTCTCCCACTCCCCCTGCTTGTGTTCCCTCTCTCGCTGGCTGTCTCTATCTCTGTCAAATAAATAAATAAATAAAATCTTTAAAAAAAAATACATTTACTAATTTAAGAAAACATTCAACAAACCAAAATGGAGGGACATTCTACAAAAGATACATCTTCTGTAAAATGTCAGTCATGGTGAACAAAGAAAGACAGAACTATGAGAGATTAGAAAAGATCTAAGAAATATGATTAATTGCAACATGTTACCATGGATTGTGTTCTAGAACAGAAAAAGAACGTTCATTGAAAAATCAAATCAAAGTCTGTAATTTGTTTAGTCTTGTATCAAAGTTAATGTCAGTTTTGTGGAATATACCATGTTTATGTAAGATTTTACGATTAGGGGAAGCTGACTGAAGGCTTTATGGGAATTCTCAGTATTACAGATGCAATTCTTCTGTAAATCTAAAATATTTCAAAATGAAATTTTAAAAACACACCAGAACAAGGCATTAAAATATTTCTAGGAAAGAAGCAATGTTACATACGAATTATTTGTAAAATACTCATTATCTTAAATGTTAATATGTGCTTTATGATTAGTATATGGCTTCAATGTTTTCTTCTTACGAAAATCAAAATATTAATTAAGGCTCTCATAAATTCATATAAAACCTAAGTTCATTATCCTTCTTTCTTCTAAGGTGTATGTTCATCAATTATTACTTATATTAGCATATATTTAGTTAGTGAATTTAACATGTTTGAAATACTATTGATTAAGAAAATATTGACTATAAAGATATGGAAATATTATATAAAATCTTGATATTGATGCTCCTACATTTCTTTTTTTATACTTTTTTTACATTAAATCTTTTAGCATATTACTGATAATAAATTTTAATTCTGTCTGAAAGTTCCAACATCTGTAATTCTGATTGTTGCTTTGTCCCTTTACACTATTTTTCTTATCTTTTTGTATGCCTCATAATTTTTATTGAAATTCAGTAGTATTACACTGTTATATGTTACTCAGCTCTCCTCAGCCTGCTGGTGAGAGGCTGGGGGGTGGTGTAGGGTGAGGTGGGGAACCAAGGACAGGTGGGATTTTTTTTCTTTTCATCAAACCTCACTCTACAGCAGGCACTTTGATTCTGGGTTTTGATGGTGTGGCCTTCCTGGTGCTCCTGTCACTCTCCCTACTGTAGTTCTAAGCCCAATATATATTCCTGCTGCTAGCCTCTTTCCCATTGCAGAGATCAGAAATGCTCCTTTGGCTCATAGATATCTCTTCCAAATCCTCAAGAAAACCCTGAGAAAGAACAGTCCCAATTTCCCATCTTACCTCTCTCAACTTCTGTTTTTCCCCTGGATATTAGAGAACCCCTCTTTATGATACATACAGAAATCTCTTCACTTAACATCATTTTTCCATATATTTTTATTTTCTTCTGTCTTTACTAAAGTAAAAGTCCTTGAAAATAGTTAAATGAATGTATCTGTAAAAAAAATAAATGAAATAGGATCCAGATGATATGGCTTGCAGTGTTGACGGTGACAAAAGCTAGCAAACAAATAATACATTCATGTATTTATTGCCGTGGTGGGGCTTGCCTCACCAAAATGAAATAAATATGCCTTATTGGTAGTATGGTAGTTACAACAAAGGAGATGATACTCCTATGTTGTAGGTGTATGTCCATGTGCATGTGTCGTGTGTGCTTGTGCGTATTTGGTATGTGTGTTTTTTACATCTGACAAAAATTGCTGTGGTTCTGTGGTCAGTTTTGGATTAGTTACATAAATAAGGACTAAAGTAAAAATACTTTCAAATGTATTTGTTGATAAATAATAGAGAAAGACTAGAATGGTTGAATGGAGACTCTAGTGGAAAATGTGTAACAAATGTAACAAGTAAACTTTGTAACTCTTGAAGCTTGTCTGTAGGCTACCTACATGGACTGAGGTTATTACACTAACCAAACTTCCATTGCACAGATTATAGCCTGTTGACAACGTTAATTTTAAAAATTATGCAAATTCTAGTTAATGTATATGATGTTGAAGGGTGAGCAAGAGGACAATATGTGTATGTTCGATAGATTCCATAAGAGAAACATATTTTTCTTCTAAAAGTTAAATAGAAAACATTAATGTTTTAATTAATGTATACATATGTTTATTTTCTTACTCATATAAATTATAACTAGGACAAATGTAGGTCATACAGTCATTTATTGTTTTTAGTGAAAGAAAATCATAGGAGAAGGGAGGGAAAACTGAATGGGAAGTCATCAGAGAGGGAGACAAACCATGAGAGACTCTTAACTATAGGAAACAAGCTTAGGGAGGCTGGAGGGGAGGTTAGTCGGGGGTGGGGTAACTGGGTGATGGGCATTAAGGAGGGCATGTGATGTGATGAGCACTGGGTGTTCTATGTAACTGATGAATTATTGAACACTGCATCTGAAACTAATGATGTACTTTCTCTTGGCTAATTGAATTTAAATTTAAAAAAAAAAAGAAAAAAGAAAAGAAAATTGACAAATGTGGTACATAGCTTTGAGGCAGTCAATCGTGTGATCTGGTTCGGAGATAGGAGGTTCATCCAGTTTGAGCTATGATAACTGGAGGGATAAGAGTTAAATCATATATTCCAGAGATTTACATATCATATTAAGGGATAAAACTTAGCTTGATTGAGGTCTACGGGAGTCTTCATGTATTTGTCTGGGAGCAGATTTTTATTTTTGGAACGTAATCCTAATAGCAGCATAAGGCATATTATGATGTAAGAAGAGAATAATGGTGTCCATATAACTACTTCCAAAAATAAAATATTTCTCCAGAGATAGATATCAGGTCCAATTCTTAGAGCCACAGGGAAATATATCTGCAGTCCTCAAAGTATCACCTTTGTCCACATTAATGGGTTAGAAATATAAATGTCTAGTCCCAGAGTACCCAGTTACTAATATATGAACATAAATATTGTATAAAACCTTACACATGCATTTCCTTAGCCATCCTAGATTAACTCTTTGCAGTAATCAAATGGTTTATGACCGAAAACCCCCTCTAATTCCCATCACCTATAAGGACTTAAGCCATTTCATTTATCACATTGTGTATCATCAGAAACTAGTTTTCAAAAATTCACTTTTGTTACAGTGATATTGATGGTACAGTCAATTGTCTAATTTATTTTTTTAAAATACGGTTCTAACATAATCTGTGCACTAAGCTATTTCTAACAAATGTTTGGCTTACAAATAAAGCTTTTTTTTAACTTAAGGAGTTTAGAAGTAACAGCTGAAATACATGAATAAATGGGAAATTAGGATAATGTGAAAAATGTCTCATCAGGAATAAGAAGTCGCATGTCTTTCTAATAGTAGTTTGTCACACTTTCAAACTGTGCTTTTAATTTTCATTTCTCTTTAAACCAGTCTATTATTAAAAGCAGTTATATAATTAAAAATAATTTCATATCCCCTGGAAATATGTGCTCTGATCTATTGAAATGTGACTTTCTTTAGCATTCAAAATATGTCATTGATTTATAAATAGCAAGAATAATGAACATTTCTTTAATGATACCATGGAAAAAACAGAATTTATTAAAACAAGCATGGACATGCACATAACACACTGATTCTCTGACTTTGAGAGAAGTAATATAAAGATATAAAATATGTACGATATTTATTAAAATATGACCATTGGGCACATTTAAATTCTTTAAAGTAAGATATGTAAGAGACTTATAGTAATGAGTATGTCAGTTCCTGCTCTTCAGTGATCTCCCACTTAGGCAAGAAAACTTAAGACAATCACGTTCCGCAGTAGTTTGCTACAAAAACTATCTTCAGAGAATAAACAGTCCAAAGAGAATATCCTATTGGGAATATCGAAGCCTGCCGCTGCTTTGTACATAGGCACATTAGAAAAAAAAGTTTCGAAAAACAATCAGCAATGCTTGTGAAATGATTGCTTACGTTTTAATTCACAATCTAGTACTTTGTTTACAGTATGCGAAATGGCAGGTTCCAAAGCTCCTTTTCAAAATGTGCCTAATGATCTGTGAGAACACAAATTTATCTATTGTAACAAGCTGTGCAGCTCCCTGTGCTAGCTAGAGGCAAGAGTGATCTTCTGATAATCTCCTGTTTACTGACAGACCCAAATACGTCTTTGAGAAAACTGCCATTATTTCCTTCACAGATGAAGTCAAACATCCTTGAAGCAGAAGCTGTATCTGAAGAAACTACAGTTGAACCCAGTTCAAAGCCAGGAGACAAATATGATTCTAGAGAGCAAACTCTGGCATTAGGAGACAATTCCTTGGTTTTCCTAACTTTTTTCTGTGGCATTTGAAATGATCAATAGATTGGGGCAATATGTGTGCATGTCATCTAATTAAAAATAAAGATAAACGCCTTAGGTAATAACATGGCTCATTTCAGAAAGAGACTTTTAAACAGGGTTGAATAGAACTGCAGCAAAATACCTTATAGGGAAGAAATAAGGAACGTGGACTCCATGGCTAAAAGAAAAAACATTGAACAAACAAACAAATAAGCCAAGTCAAAACAAAACCTGCCAAGAGAAGCCAAGGCAAAGAAAAGAATAAGCAATCCTCAGAATAGTAGATTTACTAGAACATGACAGACTACTAAAGTCTGATTACAGAGATTAAGCAGAAAATCAAGTACACAAAATAACAATGGTGAATTAAACATGAACTTCCTACGGATCCTGGATTCCGGAAGCCCACTCATTCCTATGAGTCCCTACCCTGATGGCATTGATGTGTGCGCTTGGGTGTGGTAGAGAACTGACATTTCCCATCATCATATGATTGCACGTAAAAGGATGGTTAAATAATTTTCATAATCAAAGCATTGAAATGGGAAATACCCACGTCCTAAAAACAAAAAAAGGAATGAGGAAAACAATTCAATCTGGCTTTTAATTCTCTGCATGTATGAGTGGAACAAAAATAGACTAATAATCTAAGTGTCCCACAGGCTGAATTGAGAGCACTGCCCCAGAGGTGGCTTTTCCTGTATCCCACTCTGTGGTGAGGATGGCAACTGAAGGAGAATTCTTTCCTCTGCCTGATAGCAATCAGCATCCAGTGAGTAAAGCTAGTCAATTTTAGCCTGACCTTCAAAACAAATTCCTAAGGAAACAACTGGATACGTAGACTATAATGCCAAATATAAGAAATTATTTCAGTCCTTAACTTGGTATATTAATGTATTAGACAAATTTTGAAAATTATAATAATTTATACTAAACATATTTTTACATTTAAATATTCCACTTGTTATTTATAGAAGTACAAGAAACTGTATAATGCACCTGATAAAAAAAATAAAGTACAGTATAAATCACAATAAATGAGCTCCCTAAGGCTAGAAGAATGTTTCAACACAAAATATTCAGCATGGAAATATTGCTTCTGGCAGACATGATGGAGCAAAAGCATGTTTTAAACTAGATTTAATAATCTGCTTACTGAATTTGTTACATGGTATACACAGCATTTTCCCATTTTGCTCAATAACATGGATATATTAAATAAAAGCTTCTAATTTTATTCCCTGTTTAAAAAATATTTCTTTTTTGCTATTAGGAACTGTCATTTAGAGCTATGTTTTTCTCCTAAAATTTTTCTTAATAATGTAGCTTTGGATACACTTACTGAAAATTACTTGGGGTATTTTACAATAATCTTGCTTTTATTGAAGAAATTATTTCCACTATTCTTTTTCTTCAGTTGCATCATAAGACTGTTTATATTACAATCACAACACATGAAACTTGATGGTAATAATTTTTCACCCACACTTCATTGCCTCCTAATAGCCGAAGAGACTATAATTTTGAGTTTTTAAGTTATTTTTCGACAGTGAATAGAGGTGTGGAAGTCAGGGGTAGAGAATTACTGAGTTTGGCGTGAGGGGCAAGGAGGAGTCTCTGGAACGTATAAAGTCTCCAGTGAATGTCAAGATGGATAAAGAATGAGTCTCATGGCTGTCCTCAATATCTCTTTGGAAGTTTGTAGCTAATTATCAGTTACCTTTGAGGTGATTTTCACTTGTGTCCACGTGATCTAATTCCATACGAACTTCATTTCTGGTACTTGCTAGGAAAAGTGTTGCACCCACGTAAACTTAAAGGGACAAAATCAAACATATGGAGAAGAATAATTCCACTCATCCTCTTTCCTCATGCTGCCCATTTCCTTGCACAGTTCTTTTATTATATCACAGGCTAAGTTTAAGATATATGGTATCTGGCATAACATTTCAATTTTTTTTTAAGATTTTATTTATTGAGAGAGAGAAAACACAAGCAGGGAGAAGGCGCAGTGGGAGAGGGAAAAGCAGACACTCTGCTAAGCAGGGATCCCGAGTAGAGGCTCTAACCCAGGACTCCTGGGTCGTGACCATAGCCGTAGGCAGACATTTAACCGACTGAGGCACCCAAGTGCCCCTGGCATAACATTTCTGTGCCCTTCCTGCTACTGCAATAGGTTTTCCTGTTTTGACCATCGCAATCAACAACTACACATCATTTAGGTAACAAAGGGACATCCAAGCCCGGGTGTCCCTTAATGTCTCTTACTCCGGGGGTTTGACAGTATCAAAGTGCCATTTTATTTTAGTTCTTATGGACACTGTTGTGTAGATTTCTTTGTAGTTAAATAATCTTCTCTATAAATCCAGCTTCTCAAACTGACTTTCCTTGTATAAGTTTGGTGAATTGTATCGTTAAATATATAAAATTTGTTCCATCCAGGGGCAAGCTCCCTAGGGATCTTAGTTGCGTAGAGACCTCACTAGTTCTGAATTGAACCTGGAAGATCTGTACTAGGAATCGAGAGCTCAAAGCAGAATTTCCCAGCAGGGGTTTTAGGTCTTTCTAGTCCACATAGCTAAACCAAGCTATCTCAACTGTTATGCAGATAAAAACCATTAATAAACAAAGGTGAATCTGAGGATTGCTAGAGGAATTTAAGATTTGAAAAAGTACATCATAAATCCCACTGCCTTTATCATGGCTGGGAATAGCCAAAACCAAACATCCAGGCCTCCCCGGTGATGCAGATAGAGCTTTTTCAGTTCAGCTGTAAATCAGCTCTATCCTACACAAGTGTATATTACTTAAAAAATTTTATTTATTTATATTAGTTTATAAATTAAAATTTCACCTTTTTTTACCTAAAAATTTACAATTTTTAGGAAATCTTACTTTCTATTTTACATTATCAATTTGACAAGGTTACTACTACTATTGTTATACATGATTATAAAAAACACAACATACATTTTTACCCTGAGAAAACAAAATAATATATGTATAATAATACAGTATTATCTTGCACCTAGAACTTATTTTAGGTCTAAAACATTTTGATCAGCTATTATTTTCCTCTAAATATTATGAGCTACTAATGTAAAGTTGATAATGGACATAAATAATCAAACGAGATCTATGGCAATTGAAAAGGTGCCAAATATACAATAATTTTGCATTCATAATTTACTCTCAGCATCTCATCCAGTTGTTGCCCCTAATTTTTCTAATGAAAAGATGCCAAACTAGATTTGAGCGTGGTCAAAAATGATTTAATTACACTGCAATTCTCAGTTTTTTTCTTAGCATATTATCTTGGCCTCTCTCAGAACAGTCAAGATATCCACCATCACGTTTTATAGGTAAACTCAAAAATAAATGAACCGAAGTGAATTGAACACATATGCAATGCCAAATACTCATTAAACTCAAGTATACATTAACCTCAACTACAGTGGGAAGTGAAAGTAAAATTTTAGCTACTTCAGTGGAATAAAAGCTGAATTCCTGAAAACACCTGAATCCTGTTATTACTGATGAACAGCTACAAGAGGTAATTGGACCCACTCTTGTTTAGGTGAAAAGCTTTGGCAGTGGGTTCCCTTAAAAGCAAACTGATAACACTGAAAACTTTGCAGGCTATGCAGTGGATTGAAGTTTATCAGAAAGAATGCAGTTGGCACATTTATTCATTTACCTTGGATCACCTGCCAGAGCTTTTGGTTTGGTTTTTATTTTTTTTTTATTTTTATTTTTATTTTTTTTTGGTTTTTTGGTTGTTTTTTGCAATAGATGATTTCCATGGAAAAAAATCTTACTATTTGAGTTGAAATATTTGAAAAATTGCATATGTCTGGTTAAAGTGATAAGATAATGAAAAAAGTAAATTTTAAATTGAACTTCTTTACAAAACTAATGTAAATTCCATCAATCTGAGCTATTAGATGCCACCATGCAGTGTATTTTATATCTTCTATTAAGAGAATAAACATTTTTGTAAATTCAAAAAGATAATTCTCTTTACTTTCAATGACATTTCATTGTTCAATCTCCAAAGAAGTCTTTGAAATGCATAATTATTTTTAAAAATGTGATGCTTAATGTCAAACAACTTATTTCCTTTTTATGGAAAGTGAAAGGCCCAAATCTCAGAAGAGTTTTGGAACATTCAAAATGGTTTTCATCCATTGATAGTTCTATTGTTGCTGTGTCAATGGAAATGTATTTCAGGTTTAAACAACAAGCCACATGAATGAGTTACATGCTAAGTGAGGATTATGGCTTGCTGTGATTATATTTTAACCTAAAAAAGGAAAAAATATATATATTTCTAGAGGAGACTAATGTTGGAAAGCAGAAGTAGGGGGTTTAAATTCATTATCCTACCAATTTGTTTACTGATACTCAACACATCTAGTAATCTGCTCTTAAACATTTTCATGTGGTACAGTTGCAGCAGTTAAGATATTAATTGATTTACTGTACACTGTTGTGTTAAAATTACAGTGTATTATTTTAAACAGATTTTCATTTGCTTTCTTTGACATTGAGTTTTATTATCCATCCCCCCAAAGAAGACAGAAATAAAGAATATGTTTGAAAAGTGAACTAAACTGAGAAAGAATCACTTTAAGCATACTAACCCAAGTATTCTTACAAACATTTATTATTAATAAACCCATAGAAAGAGGCCCTAGAACTTTAAAGGAAATATCCAAATGCAATGAATAAATTAGATTTGTAGTCAATCGGTGCTAATAAAATATTTGCACTGTGCTCAAAACATTACCCAGAATTCACAACAGCCCCATAAAAAAAAAAAAAAAAACAATGCAGAACAGTTGCTTTTTCATCCCATTTTAAATGTCAATAAACTGACATCTGTAGAAGTTTAGAAATTTTGCCCCATGTTATATTGCCAACGAATGATGTCGCATTAGTATTCAGACACCTATTTCAGAGATTTTGTCTCACAACCCCTAAATTAAAAATACAGAGGAGAGGTAGGCTAGGGTTAACAAGACTTCTGTTATGTATACTTTCAATAGAATGGTTTAGTTTTAAAATGAATTTTTAACGTTGAAAAATTAGAAATTAATCACTAAATTAAAATTTATCTCTCAACCCAGAACTCTCCTTTGACTCCTGGGTTTTGAGGTTATCTCCCTGAAAATTTACCACATATAAAATATGATATTGATTTGTTATAAATGCTGCACAGGAAATAAAACTAGGTGATGTGAAAAAGAGTAATAAGAACAGTTTGCCATCTGAGGTAGGATATTCATGAAAGGACATTCACTCTATGATGTGATTTGAGCCAACATCTGAGGGTGGTGATGGAGCAAGCTTTAAGAAAATTGGAAAGGGTATTCCAGAGAGAATAAGTAGCAGGCTCAAAGGCCTGGGGTCCAGAACATGTTGGACATCATTTCTGGACACAGAAAATGCATAGATTTATAAGAGTGAGAACTGAAAGCACATGGGAACAATGTATGTATGGTAAGAAAATTTGGATAATATTCTCAGTGTAATACAATGTTTTTGCAGGATTTTGAGCTGAGAAAAAAAATAATGACTTAAATATTTTTAAAGGATTATTCTAACTGATTGTGAATAAAGGTTTTAGGGGAATAATAATGGAAACAGGATTTATTTCTGGACTCTGTTCATTTCCATATATCTTATGTGTCTGTTTTTGTGCCATTATCATATTGTTATGATTACCACAGCTTTGTAGTATATCTTGAAATCTGAAATTGTGATACCTACAGCTTTATTCTTCTTTCTCAAGACTGCTTTGGCTATCCAGGGTCTTTTGTGGTTCCCTACTTATTTTAGTATTATTGGTTCTAATTCTGTGAAAAATGCTGTTGGTGCTTTTATGGAGATTTCTTTGACTCTGTAGATTGCTTTGGGTAGTATGAGAATTTTCAACAATGTTAATTCTTTCAGTCCATGAGCATGGTATACCTTTTGATTTGTTTGCATCATCTTCAATCTCTTTCATCAGGGTTTTATAGTTTTCAGAGTACAGGTCTTTCACCTTCTTCATTATATTCCTAGGTTTATTCTTTTTGGTGCAGTTGTAAATGGAATTGTTTTCTTAATTTCTCTTTCTGCCGGTTTATTATTAATGTGTAGAAATATTAACTAATGTAACATTATATGTCATCTATACTCCAGTGAATTTTTTTTAAGAGTGGAAACAGGAAGGAGAGCTTAGATGCTCCTGTGGTGGTCTAATTGGGAGATGATGGTGATTTAGATAAGCTCATTAGCAGTGAATGTGGTGATATATTGTCCAGGATGTATTTTGGAAATAAATCTAAAGGATAATTCTTGATTGTTGAGATGTGGGACAAGATAAAAAGAAAGGGCTTAAAGATGATTATAAGATTTTTAGGTTGAGCAACTGGTACCATTTACTCACATGGGGAAACTGGCAGAGCAGCAGATGGAAGTGGAATTTAAAAATAAAGACATTAATTTTGGAAATGTTGAGTGTTCATTAGACAATCAAATAGAGTTTGTGTGTGTGTGTGTGTTTTAAAGATTTCATTTATTTGAGAGAGAGGGAGAGAGCACAAGCAGAGGGAGCAGCAGAGAGAGAGGGAGAAGCAGACTCCCCAATAAGCAGGGAGCCCAACATGGGACTGGATTCCAAGACCTTGGGATCACTACCTGAGCTGAAGGCAGATGCTTAAGCAACTGAGCTGCCCAGGCAAACCAAATAGAGATGCTAACTAATTAGCTGGACATATACTTCTATAGTTAGAGAAGTATGAATTTGGATTCATGATTATAGATAGCATTGAAGCCATGAGTATAGATGAAAGCAGGGTAATTATTATGAAGAAGAGAGGAGGTCATAGCACTAAGCTCTTGGACATTATAAAAATTTGCCATCAAAAAGAGGAGGGGAGCACCTTGGTGGCTCAGTCAGTTAAGTGTCTGACTGTTAATCTCAGCTCAGGTCTTGATCTTGGGGTCATGAATTCAAGCCCGACATTTAAAAAAAAAAAAGAAGGAAAGAAAAAGAAGAGAAAGAGGGGATAAATCCAACAGGGACAATGAAGAATGGAAGACCAGTGAGGTAGCAAGAAAATCAGTGTTTTAACTCTGAAGCCAAGTGAAGAGAGATTTCAAGAAGCAGCAGGTAATATACTATGTCAAATGATGCGCCTAACTCAGGTGAGATTATGACTTAGTGACCAGGGGACTTAGTGCTTAGTTTTGTTTTCAATGTTACCAGAAGAACTATAGAAAATGTAAGCAAAAATATTAAAGAGACTTAATTTTACTCTTTTCAAGGTGAGAATAAAATCATCTAAGTAGTGTCAGACCCATATGTAAAATTTGATGTGTGAAAGAATATTTAAAATGGGCCTTGGGAGATAAATTAGATTTTAGCAGATGGAGTTAACATGGAAGCATAAACAGAGGGACAGGGAATTAACAGTTTGTGTGGAATAGAGTATAAGATTTGGTGGTTGTGACAGATTGTTTACAAAGATAGCCACCAATAGTTCCTTCCTTCTCTATATCCACAGGCTGCACCTGCTATTGAGAGATGAATCTATTACCCCTTTCCCCGGATTTGCTTTCCTACTATTGTGACTTACTTTAAGTCATAGAATGACTTACAACCCTTGGAACCTGAGTCACCATGTAAAAAACTTTGACTTCACACCTTAGTATAGTATGAGGACATGGACATGCCTTGAAAAATGTGAGATTACAAAGAGGACTAGCCAGTCTCCAGACTTTTGAGTTACCCCTTAGCAGTAACAACCTATGTGAGTAAAGCCATATTGGATCCTACAGTCCCAGCTAAGCTGCTTAGCTAACACCACAGGAGGAGACAAACCAAATCTGAGGAGGCCTGCTTAGTTCCTGACCCACAGAATCAGAAGAAGTAAAATGGTTGATTTAAGCTACTAACTTTTAAGTAGTTTGTTATATAGAAGACAATAATTGGTCCAGTAGTTGATTTTAAGTTAGATTAAAATATTATGTGAATATATGAATGAAGTCTAAACTCAAGGTTTCTTTCTTATCAAGATGAGCTTAAAGATATTTTTAATGAATAATGAGAGAAGTATTCAAGGAAATCATCCAGTACTATATATTTCTGTTTATAAATATTGACTTAAAAAATATCCTGAAAGTTTTGGAAGATAAGAAGGAGGAGAAATCACAATACAAGACAAAAACCAGTGGGGATGCCCAATTATTTTAAATTTCTCTTAAGTATAATCAGACTTAACTAAGAATGACATTAAAAAACAGTGCACAAAAATGTGTATAATTGAGGGTAGAGGATAATCTCTACATAGCTTGTGAAAAGGAAGCAAATTGAATTTTTTAAGTATCTGTAAAGTGTTTTAGGTTTCCCAGATAAAATAAACTCACTTTATTTAGGTCGAATACCGTTATTGCTTATTTATAGAAATAGAGAAACTATTAAAAATGACCACCTACATGCATAACACAAAAATGAGACTTTGATGAAAATTTCAATATATACAAAGCAGAGAGTTTTTTTAAAATTTATGCAGATTTTATTGAACTAAGTTGTTGAATGTCATCCTACAAGTAAACTTTGCAGAGGATTTCTCTTATTTTCACTTTTCTTTATACAAAATGGCTCTTCTCCAAAACTGAAAACAATAGTGTTTTTCTACACAGTGTGTTGGACTGATATCCAGCCTTTGCTTCCTCTAAGTATATTATTTCCCACAATTGTACTACTTTTAAACCAGTGATTTTTATATGTTATTAAGTCATGCATCTTATAGAACAGCAAGATTAAGCATAATCACAACTTAGACTTTTGTTATTTTGTATAGAATCCCAATATGCTATCTCAAAAAGGCTTTTTAAAAAATAATGTGGAAACTTACATTGAAGTGATCATCTAACCAGAGGGAAGAAATCAATGAGGAATGATGAAAACATCATGTTTCATTTTCCCCCAGATTCAGTGTTCCCAACATGTTCTGACAATTGGATTTTTATTTTGAACAAATAACTCAAAGTCTTCACATAGAAAACAGCTCAACTGAATAAGAATGAAAGTTAACTTCAGTGCAATTTTTAAAAATCCATCTGATTCTTCTAGCAAGAGGGAACAACTGACTCACTTTGGCAAGGTGCATTAAACTAGGCCACTGTTTAATAAATTGCCATTTTCACTAAGGAAATGGCAACAAAATAATGTCAGGATCTGTGGAAACGTGACATCTGCAAGAAGACCAAAATTAGGAGAGTAATTTTTCTTTGATTATCTGTAAATAGGCTGAGAGCTAGGTAAATGTGGGGCATTTGGGGATAAGAGAAAGAGCTAAGGTGCTCTGTCCCCTAAACCACATCTTTCATTTTTCCAGAACAAGGGTATTTCATATAGAATACTTTGTATAATTGATGAACATAGTTTTCTTCTGCACTTTCCCTATTGGCTAGTAAGTGCTTATTTCCCAGATGGCTGCACTTTTCTAAAATCAAAGCCAAAGGCAAACAGCCTCCAATAATCCCCAGATCTTTTTTATAATGAACAACTTTGTTCCTGTTAGGACAAGGGCTGTCTGAATGGAAACTCGGGGATTTAGTATCATTATTATATATGCAAATAAGCGGTCAATGAAAATGTGTGTTTATATGATCAACATGTGGCATCAGATGCTGCATAAGAACGTGTGGGGTGGGTTGCTTCGAGTTGATAATATTACTCATAACTCATGTTCCTAGCAGTCTTTTCACCCCTGAGCAAAATGTGTTCTCTTTTCTTAAGCTGTAAAATGACACAACCCATTCGTTATGCATTTTAGATGACAAAGTGATTATGTCAAAATTATCAGCTCACAAAATGAGCTCATTTAATGATTTGCAACAATGCCAATTGGGTATTGCCCTTTTGTGCACAGCTCATCTACTGTTTGGGGAGAGGGATGAAGAATGTAATTAGGTAGCACCTGATAAATCCTAGGGACTATGATAAGCAGTTAATATCATATTCCTTAATTCCAACAAGGAATTTTCAGGGAAGGAGTAATCTCTCTGTTCCCTTTCAGATGTGAAAACTGATGATAACGAATAACAGGTGATTCGATTCAGAAATCTATGTTATCTCCAGAACCACTGCCGCCTATTTATTTTTGCAATATCCTTATCAGCTCCTAGCACTGTTCTGTTTTCCCAGAAAGGTCACAATGACCTTGAAGCTTAGTCCATCTCATTCAATTTTTTTGTCATTTTTGGCAGCCCTGGCCTTGATGCCTCATACTAAGCTTTATCTATTCATTCTCATAGTGGTCTCTATGTCCGGAAGGCACATTATGATGTTTAATTTCAACCCCTTTCTAGTATTATCTATTGGCTATTGTTCAGTCACTCTTAGACTCCCTGCTGTGTCTCCTTTCTGTGTCATATACAGTCTATTCTTATAATTCATCCTTCAAATGACATCATGTATTATCTCAACAGTCATTGACATTCTACATGTTATTTTGTTGAGATTTTCATTCGATTTGTACTATCATGGGAATTACTATCCTGAGATAGTCAAATGACAGTGATGCTTGAAGACTATGTTCTATATGAACCACTAATATTCTTTATCAACTTTTTATGGTTCCATAATTCTAGAGTTCTACCACCCAATACAGTAATAGCCTTTCCCATGTGGGGCTATTGAGCACTTTAAAAGGAGATAATCAAAAGACAATTATCATATGGTTTCACTCATTTACAGAACATAAGAAATAGGAAGATTGGTAGGAGAAGGTAGGGAAGAATGAAGGGGGGTAAACAGAAGGGGGAATGAACCATGAGAGACTGTGGACTCTGGGAAACAAATTGAGGGCTTCAGAGGGGAGGGGGTGGGGGATTGGGATAGACCAGTGATGGGTATTAAGGAGGGCACATATTGCATGGTGCATTGGGTGTTATATGCAAATAATGAATCATGGAACATTGCATCAAAAACTGGGGATGTACTGTACGGTGACTAATAAAACAAAATAAAAATTATAAAAAATAAATAAAGGAGATAATCAAATTGAGATGTACTACAAGTGTAAAATACGGATTGGATTTCAAAGATCTAGTACAGATAAAAGAAGAAAGAAAAAAGTCTCATATTTTATATTGATTACATATTGAAACATTTTATATATTGAGCTAAATGAAATAATACTAATATGATCTACATATTTTATCTCTTTAATGTGTTTACTGGAAAATATAACATATATAGCTTTTATTTGTGGCTCACATTATATTTCTATAGAGTTTCAAATTAAATTTACCTGCAATTAAAAAGGCATGTGAGGTGGGAGTGGTAGTAGAGGCAAGGAGAAATGTATGGAGGAGGCTGAGGGAGAAACTGTGAAAGGAAGAATCATTTGGCACTTCTTTACTGTTAGAAGTTGCTGGCAATTGCTAGAAGAGTTAGCAAATAACTTTTCATGTGGCACTTGATAAACATGTTAAACTGTTGATAATTGTAAACCTTTATGGATATGTGCTCTAGACTCTAGTTCTAGAGGCCAGGAAGGGGCAATTCCTTATCAAGCTAGCACCTGGCATATACAGATGTCTCAATTAATATACAGTTAGTTGAGTTGAACTGAATCAAATTGAGTTGGGAAAAAATAGAATGTGTAAATCCACTTAAGATGAGATTTGAGTAGTGAGAGATCAAAAGCAGACAAAACAAAGCTCATATTCTTCCTTACATCTTCCTCCTTTCAGTAATGGTACTGCCATCCTCCCGCAGGTTAAGCCCAAAACAGAAGGACTTTTCATTCCTCCATTTCCCTCAGCACCCACACCTAACCTAGTATTGAGATACAAACATCCTCTTCTCCCCATCTCTTCTACTAACATTGTAGGACAAGCAACATTATAGTACAACTGTAACTCTCTCCCGCGTGAACCACTGCGCCTGTGTTGCCATTTTGTCCTCTTAAACTTATTCTTCACAAAGCAGCCAAAGTAGTCTTTTAAAAAATGATCATTATACCTTTTTATATATTCTCTAAAATCCTCCATGACTTGTTGAATTTGGATTAAAATCTAAACTCTACTAGCTCTCAAAGCACGACAAACCCTACTGCCTGTCATACTGTCCATTGTCAGGTCTTATGACTGTCCATCTTGCTCACTGTGGTCCAGTCACACCAGCATTTATGTTTCTTCAACATTCTATGTATATTTCTCATTAGGGCCTTTGTTTTTGGCGTATGCTGATCCACAGATCTTTCTGTGGTGGATGTCTCAGTTCAAATATGTTTTCTTCAGAGATGAATTCCTACCGAGAGGATTTCCTACAAAGTAATATGCCCCCTCAGACACTTCATTACCATCTTTAATTTTCTTCTTGAAACTTATTTCTACCTGAAATTATCTTCATTAGTTGTTCGATTATTTTGGTGTATGTTTCTCTTCCAGTAAATTGCAGTCTTCACGAAAGCTTGCATCTTGTCTGTCCGCTTCCTTTGCATTATCAGCAACCTTAATGGTTCCAGATATAGAACTGGTGCTAAAAATGAGTCAAATTATGCAGAAAAGCAAAATAAAATGATCATTAAGATGTAAAAGAGGAGTTTAGAAATGAAATCAGAACACTGAAAGAAATGTCCCACTATCTATCATTTTTAATGAGCCACTGTATGCTGTTGGATCTATTTTATGAGCTTTATATGATATTGTAAGAAATTAGATGTTTTTAGATGCTAACAGTGACTACCATTGAGAGATAATGATTAATTGTGTATAATATCAGCTTATAAATTTATGATAAAGTTCTGACACTCAAAACTAGGGCCAGTTCTATCAAATAATAGACAATTTAGGACATCCACCTATAAACCTACTACCCCCAAGGATCTCTTGAACTAACCTCATGGGTGACTGAAATGATATGTTATAATAATTCAAAGTAGATATTCATTCAAGTGTTATAATTTTAAAGGTATCTGAGCAGACTACCCTATCTAAATATTTGGCTCTACATTAACTGACAGAGGTTTACCATTAGATATTAACCCCTTTATTAGTATCTTTTGTCTTTAGCAGTAATATTTGAAAGCTACAAGTATTTTCTGAAATAGAAACACACTAAATTTAGATCTAATATTGACATCATAAGATATGATGAAGAACCAGGCTAGCTAGCTGAGCGAAGAGCTCCAAGTGAATGAAAATTTGGCAAGAGAAACTGAAAGTAACCTAAGGGTTTTCCTGTTCTGTTTGCTGGGATAGGTGGTTCTGGAAATATGGTAGTAGCATAAAGGTGGCCGAAAGGTGAGCATGGATGTCCTCAAAGATGAACAGTGATGTACACAAAGGGATGAGAATAAAAATATCCAAAATACAAGCTTGAAATAATTCTAATAGGAATCAAATAGGGTAACTTTAATGGCAAAAGAGAGAGCATATAAATATCTTCTGATGTATGAAGTGAATACATTATAGATATTTATAGAAATTCATAGTTTACAAAACACTCAAAAGTGAATTATAATGTTTTTCTTTGGCGACTCACAATATCCCATCAAATAGGGAAATAGCATTTTATCCTTGCTATAGAGTTTTAAAAATCTTGAATTCCCAGATAATAAACAGTTGGCCCAATATACATAGTTAATGACTCTAAAACACTTAGTTTGAAACCATTCAATTTATTAGTTTTAAAGGACTATATCTGATGTAACTGAAGAAAGGAAAGGAAAGGAAAGGAAAGGAAAGGAAAGGAAAGGAAAGGAAAGGAGAAAGAAAGAAAGAAAGAAAGAAAGAAAGAAAGAAAGAAAGAAAGAAAGAAAGAAAGAAAGAAAGAAAGAAAAGAAAGAAAGAAAGAAAGAAAAGAAAGAAAGAAGAAAGAAAGAGAAAGAAAGAAAGAAAGAAAGAAAGGAAAGAAAGAAAGAAAGAAAGAAAGAAAGAAAGAAAGAAAGAAAGAAAGAAAGAAAGAAAAACGAACCACTCCTGGTTCAATTGAAGGGAGTACGGATAATTCTGAATGGTGACTTTTGTCTCCCATATTGATGGCTACTGTCTCTACTAACTCTGAAGACTAATTACAAAATAGGTACACTATAAAAATACAGGTGAGAAATCAATGCATATAAGTTTGAAAAAATTAAAAGCCTATGAAAGAGTCATCCTATGAAGGTATTTCATTTATTAACTGCTAGTCCCACAGACACACAGAGACATATTTGTCTGAGGGGCTTCCATTTTCTTATGAAAGAAAAATGACATCTTATACTTTGGAATTTTGCCATCTCACAAACGGTATAGTGATCAAACTAATCATTGTATAAAAATTACAATATTAAATTATTTCTAAGTGATCTCTCTTAGTTTATTATTTAAGTTACATTTCAATTATATAAATGTATTTTTACTCTGCTGTGTTTGATTATAATACATGTTCTCTTATTTAAGGTGTTTTAATGTCATATGAAGAAAAATACATAAGGGTGTGGAAAGAGAAAGTAGATCAGTTTGAAATAGTAAATTGGGATAATTTAAGACATTTTCATAACAAAAAAGATTCAGTGAAAAAAGAGATTATGCTTCAAACTTGGTCATTTATTTTCTTAGTTTCTTTAGGGAAGAGGAAAAACTGTGAAGAGTTATACACTATCCGTAAAATTAAGGTACAACAAATATACAGACACAACTAAATTAAAAGAAGGTTAGACATTGGTAAGGGTAATCGGTTTATAAACCTTAACAGTGTCATAAATAGTGAAAGGGCTGTCATGATATTAAAAACCTCCTTGAACAGTGGATACTATAAGGAGTATTTATGTGACAATGAATTTAAAGTCTATGGGATACATTTGACAATAGCACATTTATGATAATGTCCTATACCTATCCCAGGATAGATTTAATTACGGTGCCATTATGACTTGCTATTAAGTATACTGTGTGCTGATACTATTAAATAAGGTCTGGATGCTTATTACAAGATATTTTTAACAATTTAATATATTTCCTAAATAGTATATGGTGAATTAAATTAAAAACTGCAGGGCTTTTTTCCAGGTTTAAGTCAAAAAGTTTATGATAGAGAGAGTTGCCTAATACTTTGTAATAGAAAATCATACTGGTATGTCAACTCCTCTTCAATTAAAAAAAATTCCAATCAATCAATCAATATCATACTACATGACTTAGAAACTTCTAAAAAGATGCCTAAAAGTTTAGCTGCAGTAAATTAGTCTCAGTAAGAAACAATAATATGATATAAAAATTACAATATATGGGGTGCCTGGGTGGCTCAGTTGGTTAAGTGTCTGCCTTCTGCTCAGGTCATGATCCCATTGTCCTGGGTTCCAGTTATACGTTAGGCACCCTGCTGAGTGGGGAGTCTGCTTCTCCCTCTCCTTCTGACCCTCCCTCCCGCTCATGCTCTTGCTCTGTCTCTCTCAAATGAATAAATTAAAAAATCTTTAAAAAAAAGAATTACAATGTATTTTCTTTACTTTTACTTTACATATTAGCCCTATAGTATGTTCACTACTATGTGAAAGAACTCTAAATTTACTTTTGGATAATTAAGGTCTTACTTTAATCAACATAAAAAATCATAATTGGGGCGCCTGGGTGGCACAGCGGTTAAGCGTCTGCCTTTGGCTCAGGGCGTGATCCTAACGTTATGGGATTGAGCCCCACATCAGGCTCTTCCGCTATGAGCCTGCTTCTTCCTCTCCCACTCCCCCTGCTTGTGTTCCCTCTCTCGCTGGCTGTCTCTATCTCTGTCGAATAAATAAATAAAATCTTTAAAAAAAAATCATAATATTAAAAAAATAAAGGGATTATTATGTTCAGAAATAAAACTCTAAATTGCAAACATTTTGCACATACCTCTTTTTTTGGTAGACTTCAGCTATAAAATAATAATTGTTAACACTAACATATATATTTATATATAATAGTTGTTATATATAGTTAAGTTATTATATAGTTAAATATATAATTATTATATATAATATAATTTTTATATATAATACTTTTATGTGTCCCTTGATACATCCCCAATTATTATTCCTACTGTTACTCAATGACAAATGTATGGTTTTTATTTTTAGAATACGTTAGTATTTAATCACTTTTGAATATGTGGATTTTTTCCTTATTGAAACTGCATCTCCAGTATGATATCACTATATGCCAGGATTTTGTAGAATAACTGCGCTAGACTTTTGGTCAAGTTTATCAAGAGAAACACTTAATAAATAATTCAGTATCAGAAAAAAATTTTTAAGAAGCCCATGTTGACCTGTTAAAACTGAAGGATTGTCTTTTTCTTATTTGTATTTGATTAAGTGTTGATGTTGCTAATTTTGACTCCATCTGATTTTAGCTCTTCTTCTTCAATCTCATTGTGTTCCAAGATAACTCCTGATCTGTGGGATTTTATAACCCATACTTTCAAAACTATAAAGTTCATAGAAAAAGCCACTTAGTTTTTTCAGAATGAAGTCTGCCTTTATATGCTAACTTTTCACGTGATATAACCCTGTCACACCCGTACGTTATGATTTGGAGTCCTCATTAAATCAAGCAACTCCCCTACAGACCTGGACTTAACTTGTCCTTCCTCCTTCCCTGAAGCTGGAGTGTTTTGATGCCATTTTGGGGGTTAGATTTGGGGTGATTTGTATAAAGACCCTTCAAGTTAACATTAGCCCTGTGCTTCACTTCAATATATATTTGAAAATCCTGTGCTGGAGTATTTCTACAACTAGCCTTGCTATTAATAAAGTAGGACTTTTTTTTATAAATTAAATAGTAGGCTAATTATAAAGTGGAGAAATAGAAAATTTCCCTATTAGAAAAAATGCTAGGAAAAAAATCTCAATGCTGATCAATAAAAATGTGGTTAAACAGTAAAGATGTATAGTACGAAATGCTACTCAGAGGCCAAACGTAAAGAAAGGATTCATTTGAACTGATGTGGCAATAGCCTAAAGAACTATTGTTCAATTTAAAAAGTATACTTTGATGCACTAAGTGCAATATCGTACAACTTATACAAAAATCACACAACACAGTGATTTATAAACATGTATATGTATGTGCATATGTCCACAAATGTGTAGGAAAAGAATGGGAGCATGCAGACCATAATGTTAATAGTTGTATTCTCTGAAGATATGGAATGAGCCATGTTTTGGGGGAGGGGATGTTGCATTACTTGTAATGTAGGATGTTTTTGTAAGAGAAAATATGTATAGGAAATAATTGTTTAAATAAGTGTATATTTTTTTTTAAAAGAGAGAGACAATAGCGTGAATTATGTAAACTCTTGACAATTGTCATCTCCAGGTTCTGAGATTATGGATAATTGATAATTTCTCTTTGTATATTCTGTGTATTCTCTTTGTGCACCAAATTCTAATGGGAAAGGGATTCCCACAGCAAGCAATTCTGTGATACCATCTGGGTATCTTACAGTTCAACTCAATTCTTACATTATTCCTGGAGATAGCATCAGGTTAAAGGCCTTGTCCTACAAGACTAGCATCCTTCAGATGCCAGTTGTGAGTCCTGGTTAGCACCTGTGCTTCTGACTGACTGGCTATAAATGGGAGGTTCCAGTGATCCCCTTCTGGGTTCAGTTAATTTGCTAGAGCAGCTCACAAAACTCAGAGAAACATTTTACTAGATTACTGATTTACTATAGAAGGGTATAACTAAGGAACAGCCAGCTGGATAGACACATAGGGTAAGGTATGTGTGTCAGGATCTCAGGGCTTCCCAGCTTACTCCTTGCACACCACCCTTCCCACATCCTTACATGTTCACCAGTCCAGAAGCTCCCTGAACCCTCTCCTTGTGAATTTTTATGGAGGCTTCCTTACTTAGGCACGATTGATTAAATCATTGGCCATTGGAGATTGAACTCAATCTCCAGCCCTTCTCCCCTCCCAGGATAGGATTGAAAGTTCCAACCCTCTAAATACAGGGTTGGCTCTTCTAATGACTTAGTTCCCGTCGTTCTTAGACCTAGGGGCTTTCCAAGTCACCTAATTAACATAACAAAAGACACCTTTATTGCTCTCAACACAGGAAGTTTGCAAGAGTTTTAGGAGCTCTGTGCCTGAAGCTGGAAGAAGACCAAATACATACTTCTTATTTTAAATCACAATATCTCATATACTTTTGGGTTTTACCTGGAAATTTTTTTTGCATGGTCCAGCATTATGTTTATCAAAGGAAAATAACAAAGTTACTGTTAATTTAAATATACTCACATATACAAACGTATTTTTATTCTTTATTATTTATAATGTGCTATTCACATTTTGAGTCACAAATATTTAATATCTGTATTTGACGGGTTTAGTTACTCTTTCTATTGATCGATGTTTTCTTTGTTCAGAACAGATCATTTGCATTTCTGATATCAACCAATGTTCTTAAAAATGTACTTTTAATTCCTCTTAAATGTATTTAAGAGTCCTGGTTTCAGCTCTGATATGTTAAGAACTTGGAAGCACTCAATCCTGTCAGGATAGGTAATTACTTTTCTTGGACCCCTCAAAAATTGAGAACATAGGGCAAAGTGTTACTTTGAAATCTGGAGAGACAGACGACACATACAGAGTCACAGCCAGGATCAGTTTACCTGGAGCAAAAACTGCTGGAGCCATCATCTGGTAGGAATACTTACATGATAACAACAAATTGTTGGATGCTAACTGTGGACTATCTTGACAGTGAGAAACTCCTGGGGGAATGCAGCCTTAGGAGTCCTCAGCACATTCCGTGAGTTCACTCACAGGAAACTCAACAGATTGTCACTGTGAAGACCCCAAAATAATCCTACTGTTTCCAGCTGGGGGAGGGGACAGGTAACCATTTTCAAGTTCATGATCTATTGTGTATAAGAACTCCACTTTAAATATAAAGACAGGTTAAAAGCAAAGGGATAGAGAAAGATATAGCATGCTAACATTAAAAAGAAGGCACTAAGCAGTAAAAAAAAAAAAATTTGTTGCAGGAATAAATTAGACAAAAGTGAAACAGGATAAAATAACTATATCCCAACCTTTTCTTTAATCAGAACTTTCTTATAAGGCCTTAATAAATTGTTTTATTTAAATTTGCAGAATATAAAATACTTAAATTATTATGTGATCATATCCTATATTTGCTTATCCTATAACTATTTGACCTTAATAGATTATTAATTCTTTATAAATTTTCAGAAAAGGTAAATATTTGAAGATCATGGTATAAATAAGTATTTGAATAAAATAACTTATGAAACAGTCTATTTTACCCATATTTATAACAATCAGTATGATTGTCTTCAGGCGCATGGATTTTGATTATGACCCTAAAGTCACAAAAAATAATTTTCTGTTTCATGACTTGTAATTCATTTGTAAAATGCTAATATAGTCTGTTGGGCTTTGCCACTGTTGCTAAGTTTATTCAAAAGAGCTACTAAATTATAATTAAATGAACAGGGATCTGCCTGGCCTGTGTAAATATTATAATTGGTTCATAAATATGTAATGCTATTAATTAATGTGTAGTCCCCAGCAATTTTGAAATAAGAAGTATTGCTGTCTCCAGTGACCATCTTATACATAAAATATTTTATCTCCCAAGAATGTATTTTGAAAAAAAAATTCAAAGTTTATTTAAGTAGAACTTTCCTTAAATGTAAATAGTAGGAAAATACTAGAAATTATGTTATAATGTGGGTGAAAATTCCCAATAACGTTGACAAATCACTCTTAATAGGATTGTCTCCTTTACCACCATGTTTTATGAGAAGGGGGTGTCAGAACTTCTGTCCTGTATAATGGCTACAATGCTTTCCCATTAGAAATACCCATGGGAAGTAGAAAATTGTCCCCAACTATCAACTTCATGTCTTTACATCAATTTAAAAAATTTCTATTCACAAAGAGAGTTGATCTGTCCTCATTTAGAAACACGTAACACACATTTTTAATCTTAGAGGTAAAAAGCTACATAAAATAAGACCTCACATGACTATAAACCTGGAACTCACATTCATCCTCTCTCCTTTCTTCATTTTGATTTTTATCAAATTCACTGCTAAAATGTTACATTGTCTTCATTTACCTTTCCCTTTCTATATTTTCTGAAAGTTCTTTCATGAGCAAATTAACTTTTAATTTAAGAAGATTGGAGAATAGAACGTGTTATTTTCCGACATCTATTGATTATTCTCTCTGTGTAGATTTTAAAGAGCAAAGTGTCAAATGGCTACATATTTTCTTCCCTAATGGAACTGCTGAAGATTTCATCAAAAAAATTAACCCTTTAGACATTTTTAAAGTTATTTTATTTTCAGCAAGCCTGTTCATTCATGACTCTTTATCTGTTTTTATCCAATATTCCAATTAAACAGATGAGATAACAGGCACTTTGTTGGGGACTAAAGTTTGATTTTCCTTTAGGAACATATCTTGTCAATTCAGAATAAGCAAATCTATCCAGGAATTTTCTGGCATTCAGTAGTGTACCTATAAATTATTCATTCATTTGCATATTTCATTTATGTCAAATCTTGTTAGAACAGTTAATTTTACATGAAAGTTATTCTCAGAGGAAGTTCTTAACAATTGGACATTAGCATTTTTGAGTGAGTCAGCAGTTTTCATGTAACAAGATTCCTGTCTGGTTACATTTTCATAATTTAATCATTACACAGCATAATATAGATCTAAGAATGTCATTTCTTGAGTTATATATTAAAATTATGTGCTTAATAGTCACTTATAAGAGAGTAAAGAACAGAACGTTAGCAAGTATATATAATCAATCTGTTGTATTAGGGAATTAGCAGGAGGGAAATATGTCCTTAATGAAGTTACTGTTTTGTAATCAAAGTGTTAAATCAGTCATAAGAAGTAAGAATTCTATCATCTAAACATGCAGGTGAGTACCATACATTGTTAAAAAATACTGTAGTTGACTATAATGATGTTTTAAAGGCAATGATTCTGGATTAGTGTAACAATTTACCATGTAAGATTACTTTGCTATTAAACTTAAATTTATGGCCACTGGAAATATAAATGTTTCTCTTATTTCAAGAATCTTTTACATTTAGCACATAATAAAGTTAGTGTATCTGTATGTAAAGGTTTCCTTTGGATTCTTTAAAATAATAATAATAATAATAATAATAATAAGGCTGGTGGCTGAATTAATACTTGGGATCTTTAGCATATGGCCCTCTGAGTCGGTCTTCTACCGCTTCCGTTATTAATTCCAAACATTAGTCTCTTCTCAGCGCTTATTTGAGATTAGATGAGAATTTAGTTCTGACAAAGGCAGGCTTAACATTTCCCTCAGCTTGACCAAACTTTAGACAGGCTGTTTCTTGCTGCTAGGCCCCTAACTTTCTTCTCCCCCAGGCCTTACAGAATCCAGAAGGCCTAAAAACGGAGTTTTCTCCCTTCCCCTTTCTTAGAACATTTACTTTAAAAAATTTGTAAATTCTTTCTCTGCCACTTTAATGTATAAATCTTTTTAAAAGCTTCTTGTTAATGTTACAAGCCATGACTGACTTTCTCAAGGACCTGCAAGTGATCTCTTTGAAATGTAATCATCAAGGAAAATAGTATCCATAATTCCTGGTCTCTGTGGGAAGATAAAACCCTAACTTAGGTGGGCACCTAGCCCTGAGTTGTAAAACTACCTTCTGCCATGAGGATATAAGTAAGTTTACTTTTTCTTTGAGTAAACCCAATGAGCAAAAACAAGGCCTACTATCCCACACCCTGACTCTCACAAACCCTCCCACCCTTTTTTCAGTGGAGTTGAGTTCAAACTGTTTTCTTTTGGTCTCTCTTCTCTATGCAGTAGCTTTTTTGCTTCAACAGTTACTCTCCTTGAAACCATACATGAGATTTTTTGATTGGGTGTGGTAAGTCATTCTCATCCCTGAGTATTGGAGAGCATGGTGATTACAGAAGAATGAAATTTACTGCAAGAGACTTCAGGGAAAGGCTAGAGGACTTTTTATGCTATGCAGTTGGCTCACCATAGGGAGAAAGTGATTTCCTTTCTCCACTTGCAGGACTGTAGACACCTAGAACGATCTAGCATAAAGACCTGATTCTCAATGAATACATGGATAATTAAACAAACAACTGCCTCTCACATGCCCTCTGAGGAATATGAGACAGGGAAAAAAAGAACCATAAAATTCATAAAATAGAGCTGCTGTAGGGAGGAGATGATGATATGATTTCTCAGGAAAACAACTTAATGAATACATTAATGTTTCCTTTAAGGATCTGACATTAAATACTGTATTGTCATTAATGATCTGAAGTAGTAGATTAGAATATCAAATGGGAGATTTTTGCCGAAATAAAAGAAAAAATAGAGAAGGAATATATGAGGGAAAATCTTGGGAGCTTATTCGAAAAACACAGGGGACTCAAAATGCAAATAAGAGGTTAAAAATGAAAATGTAATATATGAGAAGAGTAATTAGTTAATAGAAAAAAAATATTTTTATCTGAAGAATGATTCATGTCTAAGTTTGAAAGCTTCATAGAGTTCCTGGGGAAAAAAGTGCCAAAAAAATCATGTCTCCAAAAATTGAAAGAATAGGTTAATAAGAAGTAAGAAGATATTAGAATATCACCATCAGGTGCTTTGAAACACTTGAAGCTAGAAGACATTAGAATATTATCTATACTCATTACGTGTAGAAATTTGATGAGTGGAACACAGCAATCCTACACCTAGCCAAGACATATTTCCATCGTTGGTGCAGAAGATATTTCTGAATATGCAAGAATTTAGAGTATATACCACAGATTTTGTAAGAGGCCATGCTCATCAAACAATGACTCCAAGCAAAAATATAAAGGATTGAAATGTAAAGCCATCAAAGTGAGAAAGATGTAGGAGAACGAGGGTGTTGAATTATAAAAATTTTATATGACTGGGAGAAATGTGAAATGGCACATCATTCTAGAAAGTAGTCCTGCTCACACACACACACACACACAATATTATCTACAACCCTACACACATGAATCTGTCAACTTAGATCAAATGAACTATTTTCTTACAAATTGCAAAAAATTACAACCCACCCAACATGAAAAGATGGTTTAAATACCATTATAGCTATATTTAATATATATAAGTATATTATATATTGTATATATAATATTTATTTTAAAATTGATTTTCAAAATACTTAGTTTTTTAGAGTCGTTTTGGTTTACGACAAAATTGAGAGGAGGTTACAGAGATTTCCCATATACCTATTGCCAGCACACATACACACCCTTCTCTGTTAGTCAACATCCACCACCAGAGTGGTACATTTTTTGCTGAGGAAGAACCTACATTGACACATCATAATCACCCAAAGTTCATGGTTTACCTGATGGTTGGCTCACTCTTGGTGATGTACATTCTATATGTTTGGTCAAGTGAATAATGACATATGTCCATCATTATAATACCATAGAGAGTATTTTGGATGACCTAAAAATCCTCCGTGCCCTGCCTATTTATCTCTCTTCCCAACACCCCTGCAACAACTGATCTTTTATTGACTCCATAGCTTTGCCTTTGGAGAATGTCAAACAGTTGGAATCATATAATATAAAGACTTTTCAGATTGGCGTCTAACATTTAATAACATGCACTTAAGGCTCTTCCATGTCTTTTCATGGCTGGATAGTTCATTTCTTTTTAACATTGAATAATCCATATTCTGGATATACCATATATATATATATATTTTTCACTTACTGAAAGACATCTTGGTTCCTTCCAGTTTTGGCAATTATGAATAAAGCTTATATAAACACCTGTGTGCAGATCTTTGTATGGACATAAGTTTTCAACTCCTTTGGATAAATACCAAGGAGTATGATTGGTGGTCTGTATGTTAAGTATACTTAGTTTTCAAAGAAAGTGCTAAACTGTCTTCCAAAGTGTCTGTGTGGTTTTGCATTTCCACCAGCAATGAATGAGTTTCTGTTGCTCCAAATTCTTTATAGCATTTGGTGTTGTCATTGTTTTGGATTTGGGTCATTCTAATTATTTAGTAGTGGTATTCTATCATTAGTTTAATTTTCATTTCCCTGATGACATATGATGTGGAGCATCTTTGCATATGTCTATTTGCCACCTGTATATCTTCTTTGGTGAGGTGTCTGTGAAAGTCTTTGGACCATTTTAAAATACAGTTGTTTGTTTTCCTGCTCTTGAGATGTAAGTGTTCTTAGTGTATTTTGTATAACAGTCCTTTATCAGATGTGTCTTTTTCAAATATTTTCTCACAAGTCTATGGCTTGTTTCTCATTTTTTTTTGATATTGCATTTTGTAGAGCAGAAGTTTTTAATTTAATGACATTAAGTCTAGCTTATCAATTAATTCTTTCATGGATCATGTCTTTGGTGTTATATCTAAAAAGGTATCACCATATCCAAGGTCATCTAGGTTTTCTCCTGTGTTATCTTCTAGGAGTTTTATAATTTTACATTTCACATTTAGATCTCTGATCCATTTCGAGCTAATTTTGGGAAAGGTTGTCTTTGTCTGCATTCATTGTTTTTCATGTGGATGTCCAGTTGTTTCAACGCCATGTGTTGAAAAGACTATCTTTGCTCTATTGTATTACCTTGCTCCTTTGTCAAAGATTAGTTGACTATATTTATGGGGTTCTGTGTCTGGCTCTGTTCTCTTGCATTATTCTATTTATCTGTTATTTTGCCAATATACTGTTTTTGATTACTGTAGCTTAGTACGTCTAGATATTGGACACTGTCATTTATTTTCTTCGCATTTATTTTATTAACTTTGTTCTGCTCCTTCAATATTGTGTTGGCTCTTCTGTGTCCTTTGCCCCTTCATATAAACATTTGCTAATGTTTGCTAATATCCATAGAATAATTTGCTGAAATTTTGATTGGTGTTGCATTGAATTCATAGGTTAAGTTGGGAAGAACTGACATCTTGACAATATTGAGTCCTCTTACCATGAACTTGAAATACCTATTTATTTAGTTCTTTGATTTTTTTCATCAATTTTGTAGTTTTCTTTTTTTTTTTTTTTGTAGTTTTCTTAATATAGATATTATACATACTTTGTTGATACATAAGTATTTCATTTTGGGGTGTTAATGTAAATGGTATTGTGTTTTTTTTTTTTTATTTTTATTTTTGTGTAGTCTTTAATGTGTTTTTTTGTTTTTTTTTTAATGATTTTTTATTATATTATGTTAGTCACCATACAGTACATCCCCGGTTTCCGATGTAAGGCTCGATGATTCATTAGTTGTGTATAACACCCAGTGCACCATGCAATATGTGCCCTCCTTACTACCCATCACCAGTCTATCCCATTCCCCCACCCCCCTCCCCTCTGAAGTCCTCAGTTTGTTTCTCATAGTCCATAGTCTCTCATGCTTCATTCCCCCTTCTGATTACCCCCCCTTTTGTGTTTTTAATTTCAAATTCTACTTGTTATTTTTGGTGTGCAGAAAAACAATTGACTTTTGTGTATTAACCTTTTATTCTGCAACCTTGTTGTAATCACTTACTAGTTCCAGGAGGTTTTTTTTTTTTTTTCTTTCTATCTCTTCTTTCAGATTTTCTATGTATATGATCATGTCATCTGCAGAAAAAGATAGTTTTATGTCTTCCTTCCCATTCTATATACATTTTATTTCCTTCTCTTGCCTTATTGCATTAGCAAGGATTTTCAGTACAGTGTTGAAAAGGAGTGGTGAGATGTGACATTTCTGCCTGCACCTGATTTTAGCAGGAAAGCTTCAAATTTCTCACCATTAAGGATGATGTTAGCTGTTAGTTTTTGTAGATAATCTTTATCAAGGTGAGGAAAATCTCCTCTATTCCATTTGTCATGAGTGGCTATTGGATTTTGTCAGAGGCTTTTTCTTCGTCTACTGATGTGATCATGTAATTTCTATTTTTTAGTCCATTGATGAGATTGATTACATTGATTTTGAATGTTGAACCAGCCTGCATACTAGGGAGAAATTCCACTGGGTTGTGGTATATAATTCTGTTCATGCTTTTTTGGATTAGATTTGTGTAGGAGTGCTGACAACACTGACTCCATCTTTGGCCCTCCATCTTGTTCATGTCTACACAATGATCTCCTTCAGTGCTATGTGTTCCAGGCCCCATGGAGGTTAATGTATGTTCCAACTGGAATATGGGAAGGCTTGTTCTGATCTTCCCTAAAGTGGCACGCAGAAGGCTCCACTTCAGATAACTAGTAGAGGAGACTGGTGCACAGATGGTGTTACTCTAGGTAACTACTCTGTGACCTCACCACCATGCTCCTCACTCTAGAAAAGCTGGGGATTAAGTTCTGGACTTGGCAGAGAGTAGGGATGGAGAACAGCTGCAGAGAGATGTGATTGCTTGTCTCTCCAATCCCTCCATCAGTTAAGGTACCCCAAAATAAAACTCTGTGTAAATATTATGGAGTGGCTTGCTTCATTTTTTGGTCTCATTGTGACTTCTCAGTCTGGAGGATACCTTACTGAGCCTCCTCTACCTTCTAACAGATTTGCTAATATTTTATTGAATATTTTTGCATTTATTTTCACGAGAGATATATAGGTCAGTAATTTTCTTGCAGTGGCTTTGTCTGGTTTGATATAGGGTAATGCTGGCCTCATAGAATGAGTTAGAAAGTATTTATTCCCTCTGCTTCTACCCTTTGAAAGAAATTGTAGAGAATGGTACAATGGGAAGAAATGTGATAGGCCTGCAAGAGTAGAGAGCCGTCCTTTGCTGACAATAAGACCTGCAGCTGCAAGGGATTGGATTCTTCCAATAAACTGAGTGAGTTTGAAATCAGATTCCTCCCCTGAGAGATGTTAGCCTGGGTGGAAACCTTGACGTCAGCTTTGTGAGATCCTGAGCACAGAACCCACCCCAGCTAACCCAAACCTCTGATTTACAGAATAATAATAAATAATGAATAGATAATGGAATGATAATAAGGTATGGTTTTAAGTTGATAAGTTTGTGGCAATATGGCTGAATTATCAATCCCAGTGTTACTCCTTTTTGCAGAAGAAAATAGATGGAGACAATTCCTTTGAAACAGATCTGTTTCCTTTGCTTCTCAGTAGCATTTGTTGATTACATATTCCATCAATCATCCACTGCTCTATGGAATGTTTTATTGTCCAATAAGTAAAACATCTTTGTTTCTAAAATGCAATTTCTGGAAAATGCTCTCAAGATTTGGCTTTCCCACAGCTGACAAGAACTGAGGAGATAGTACATAACTATAGTCTCTCTTCCCAAGTGGATTTCAATACAATTTAATTTAATCATCCCCTGTAGGCTTGCTTATATATCTTGTTGATCAGTACAGTTGACACTTCTATTCTGGAAAATCTTTTATGGTTTACTATATCTTCAGGCTTCACTCCAATTGGTAGGAAATCTATTTTGCCAAGACAATAGATTATAAATAAAACAAATAGTGCTGTATGAACTTTAGAACAGTCTGAGTCCAGTGTCAGGTCAAAGCAAAACAACTACATTCCCAAAGCCATAAAATATAATCTTAGAACTTCTCAATGATTATTTGTTAGGATAGTTCTAAGCTATTTTATTGTAGACTTTTAAACAAAATTCTAGCTGCCACCATAAATGAGAGAATACAAACAAATAAAAAAGGAGGTAATTGATTTTTTTTTGTAAAGCATGAACACATTTTCCAACCATAAGAAACACACAGACAACTCCCAGCGATACCAGCTCAAGAATAGAACCAGCAGCAGGTTGTGAGATTGTCTTTCATCAACCCTCAAACTCACTTATCTAAGAAAAAACAAATCCTTAAATATCAGGGAGTATCAAAAATTGTATTTACAATGTATTTTACCCTCTGAAGTAAAAAGAAAATATTTTTCTGACCTGAGCAATCTACTGATAAGCCAGAGTATCCTTAAAGAGAATTTTTTGTTGGTATTATTTTTGATTGATATACTTTTCATTAAGTGTTAGGTGTGCAGATGGTTACTGAATACTCAACATCTAACAAGGGAAACAGAACAGAAGTATAATACTTTAGTCTCACAATTCTTTATCATGAAAGATTTTGGTTACTTTTCTAACATTAAAAAATGAGAACATACTAAACCCCACTGAATGATAAATTTTTTAAATGATTAAAATGGTGAATTTTACCATTCACCTTTTAATGGTGAATGTTATATATATTTGCCACAATAAAAACAAGTTAATTCATATGCCTTGAGAGAAAACACATTTTCCCAAGCTCAGTAAGAAACAACTCATAGTACTTATGGGGCTCTCTTAGGATTAGAGCTGCACTGTGCAAGACATTTCTACCAATAGCCACATGTGAATATTGAGCACTTAATATGTGGCTAGTGCAATTAAACTACTGATTTTTAAATTTTATTTTAATAAATGTAAGTTTAAATTTAAAAGCTGAAGCAGTATAAAATAATGTTTCTATTAAACTCAATATTATTGTTCTGGTAAGACTTTCACTTTAACAGTTGCATTGCACAAGTTATTACTGTTGTAGTGTGCCTGTCAGATGCATACCTTGATGCCAGTAATATACAGATACAGACCACTTATCTATTTTGTGTCAATGGATTGATTTAGTGTGAATGGTATTTTCTGTACTCTGATAAACTTGTCATGTCAAGATTAGAATATTTTACTCAGGCAACATGAATTACAGTTTTACCTGTGAAATCATCAGTGGTAATTAAATTGAGATAATAATCATTATTTTAATTATAATATATTTAAATCATTTTCTGGTTTAAAAACATAAGTATAAAACACATTGATAAATTCATAATGAAAGCATACCACTGATGCTGAACTGAACAGAAATGCAGAAACTAGTGTGAAGACCAGAACATTGAAGGAAAATAAATACTGGAAAATAGTATGTCTTATATTTCATAAAATGACAATAGCAAATTGTAATGGAGTCCAACAAAAAATTGTTGTGTAAACTCTGAGATAATAATGCAGATAATATTAAGGTTTTTTTTTTTTCCAGCAAACACAATGAATTTCATAAGAAATTTCTTCTCAGAAGTCAAAAAAGAATTGGTGATATTAGTGAACTAGAATCAGAATCAACAAAAATTTTAAATTATTTTTAACAGGACTTGAGATTGTAATTTGACGAGCTATAAAATGACTTGGATTCCCTCCCAGAAATGGAATACCATTTTTAGATGGAGATATAGTAAAATAAATTACTATTTCATTTATGGAATCTTTGTTAGAAAATTACAAGTGACTAATAAATTAGATATTTTTTAGAAATGTGATTTTTCTATTAAGCATAAAATATTTGCCTATAGAGCACAAATCTTTCAAAAAATATTGAATATCAGCAAAGTCAAAATTTGAAAATTACAATTTTCTTTGGCTTTAGATGTGTCATGCATTGTAAGACACTGCCCAGTTAATACTTTGTGTGTCTTTCGTTTCATATGACTTCAATTCGTTGTCTAAATAATCAATTCACGTTATGGATATTTTGAAATTATTTACATCTGTTCGACAAAGGTATCAGTTTGATATGACATTACCTTCTATCATAATAAAATCATAATAAAGTAAAACAGTCAAAAATCAGAACTGTTTGCACTTTTAAAACAAGAGTGTTGATTTCCTTACCGATATGTTCCACTCTGTGATGCATAATGAAAACAACCGTGATACTATGAAAAGTATCATGCATGCAGTTTTAAAAGGTGTTTGATATTTATGTGCAAATGCTATAAGTTATTTAAAACAATTTATTAATTTTAGTGGTGAGCTTGATGTGATCCTTCAAGGATTCTACTCAATCTTGTGCCTCACAAAAGCTTCTTGTTCACTGCTATCCTTTTTTACTAAAGAAAAATCTCTGTAATATTCTCTGTTTTACAACCATTCCTTCTGGAGGCTAAAAGGCCTCTAGTACATGGTTAAGTGTTAACAAACAGGATTTTGTGCCATGAAAATGGCGGAATTTCTCGGAATCATAGTGGCAGCTCAATTATGGAAACTCTCCAGTGATTTGAGGTATAATCTGTCCTTTCATTAGACTTTTTCACTGGTCAGCTTTTTCTCTCCACCAACTCCACCCCCAGGCTGTGGTTCTTGGAAATTTGTTACCAAAACAAAAAAACAAAAACAAAAAAAAAACAAAAAAAAAGATTTTTTTTTTCTAGTTTGAGCACTGGAATTAATAACAGAGTATTACAAATACATTAAGCAGGGCAATAAATTTCATTCCCTCTGCACATTTTCATCTTGCACAATACACAACAGCTTTATTTTATAACAGACGTCTTAGTGCACAGATGTAATAGCTACCAGGGAAGTAGAACTAAGAATTCACAGTTGAAGACACTGTTGTAATAATGTTTACTGGGTTTTGTTGACATATGGAATCATTTGTCTTAGACCCTGGAATACATATTTTCCTCACTCTTGGGAAGAAATTGAGGAATTAGTTTATAATATAGTATTTTTTAAGTTATCATCCTTAGTAATCATTACAATGGCTATGATTTTCGAAGTAGGCAAAGAGAAAGTTAAATCAGTTTCCTGAATCCTTTTCATACAGTGACACCAAGACTATGTAGACACATTAATTTGCTTTCTAGAATTAACTGAAAGCCTAAACATGATTCTCCATGAATGTCTGAATAAAGAATTAGACTGAGCAATATCTAAAGCCACTTTCTCTTATAAACACAACATAATTTCCGCATTAAAGAATTCAAAAGAACAAGTTGTGGAATTATATCTTGTTGAGAGATGCTTTTTTTTCTCCATGTGAGCAAAATAATTTTCAAAGTACAGTTAGTGGATCAGTAGTACCATGTAAACATGAAAATGTGCACAATTATTCCAGGGTTTTCCCATTTTACTCCCTCTTAAAAGAAAAAGGTTGCTAAAAGTTAAGTACTGTTTCTGTTTCTAGTGTGGCTTTGTTTAAGATTTTAGCAGAGTAAGTCTCTCATAAATAACAACTGTAAACCCAAGACACACAAACAAAAACTATAGAAAAGATTTGGAGAACAAAACAAAGTAGAGGAATTTTGGAGAGCAAGTAGTGTTGTGGGAAAGGGCTGGCATGGGGTGGGCTGATGTTGCAGGAGGGTCTACAGGTGTGACACATGGTGAGTAAAGATTCAAGAAAGTCCATCATCTCTCTTGCCTGAGGAAAGTGGAAGCAAAATTGTGGACAACTATGGCCCATGAAGAATGAGAGCAGGTACCGAGAGAGAAAAAACAAAAAAAAAACAAAAAACAAAAAACCCTAAGCTATAGTAGTCCCAAATTCTGTATATTAGTTTTACCTAATTCTCTGGCTGACCCCAAGACAGCATGTGCAGGGAAGCCTTGAAGCAAGGAGTGGAAAGGATTAATGAATTGTCCTTCTACTATTACCATCAAGGTAAAATAGATTTTGCAGTTTGAACATAACCGGCTCAATGGCTTGATTAAATAAAAATGTCAACACTTAGGGCGCCTGGATAGCTCAGTTGGTTAGGCGTCTGGCTCTTGGTGTCAGTTCAGGTCATGATCTCAGGGTCATGGGATCGAGCTCTGCATGGACTTCGTGCTCAATGGGTAGTCTGCTGGAGATTCTCTCTCTCCCTCTCCTTGCTCATCCCCCTGTTTGTACTCTCTCTTTCCCTTTCTTAAATAAATAAATAAATAAATAAATAAATAAATAAATAAATAAATATATTTAAAACATATATCAATACTCTTCATAGCAGTATATCAGAAATACAAGAAAAATATGTTTAGGCACATCATATCCAAACTACTGAAAGACAAAAGTAAAGTATTGAGAGCTGTCATGCAAAAACACAGCATTGAGAGGATTCCAACAGATGGCAGAATAGAAAGCACCGAGAATCTGTCTCACCACCTAAGCAACAATTGTACTGCCAAATTCTATCTAATGTATCTATTTTGGAACTTTGGAGTTATTGAAAGCTTTCAACTTAACAGGAGAAGACTTGGAGGATAAATTGCAGTTAATTTCTGTCAATTTCAGCTCTTAGCACAGTAGCATCTCCCCATCTCATACTCACAGCCCTATGGCAAGTAGTCACGAACCTGTATTTTAGGAGCATCTTGCATGTAGTTTGTGGAAACCGGGGTGGACACTTGCTGTCCAACAGGTATCGGGGTCTGTGCTCTCATCACTGATTGTTGTTTTAGATATCAGCGGTACAAAGAGAAAGGTGGCCATTGCTGATGTATCTCACCACTTTTTTGCCTCTCCCACTCTTGCTGAAGTGATTTCTGGGTTATTTAAAAAGCTAGGACTCTTAATATGTAAAGAGTAAAAATGTGATGGGTACAAAAGATGTTCAGTGTTGCAAAATATCTAATTTACATACGTGACTAATGCTGAACAACCACTAGGATGATCACAAAAAAATAATGCAAAGGGACTTATAAATTTCAAAATAATTCCTAAGAAAATCAAAACATGCAAAAGAAGGGAACAGAAAAATGGAAACAGGAGAATACAGAAACAAAAAATGACACTTCCCACCATCCAACATACAGTGTACAGTTTACTTTATATTTTATCAGTATTCTCACCCTTCACAGGAATGTAACCTACCTTCATGTATTTATTTATACATTTTTAAATTAATTTCAATTTAACATTCTCTGAGTACCTGAAACATTAGATGCTTAAAAACTATTGGTTGCATAAATGAATACACTCCAGATTTAACTTAATTTTTATTTATCAAGGTAGAACTAATAATCTAATGTAAACCAAATATCCCATATGAGAGAATAAATGAAAATCATTTATATTATTCACCTGAGTGCTAAACCCAATTCCATGTTTTCTAGAGCTTACTATTACTATAATCACATTTTCTTAGTTTTGAATTGTAGTGTAAGTTCTGGTTCATCGGCAGCTCAAGTTAACATTTTAAATCCTATCAAGAAAAGCATGAGTAGAGATGAGTGATACTCAGTGACGTCTAATTAGTCTCATATTAGCAAGGGCTCCTTCCGCATGCCTTATGATGATAAAAATGCTGTATCAACTTATTTTGTTTAATTGGCCACATAGTCCTTTACAGACTCTTGTTATAAAATTTTGATATTCTGGCATCTAACCCCAGAAGCAACCCATGCAGGGGTATCTTGCAAAGCGGGGTAAGAGGGTTTCTTGAATTTAATGACCTTGTACATATTTATAGTTACTGATAATATTATTCTGACATTTGGGATTGATGCATATGTTTTACATTAAATGGTGTAAGTATATAAAGTACTTTGCAAGGTATCTGTCACATTATTTCTCTTTAACATATTAAAAAGATAGTGCTAGATGAAGTTAAAATATCACCTTCCCTTCAGACTAGCTTTATCTGTTTATCTAGACAAGTCTTAAGATTACCTCTGGGTTTGCTAAGGGTGTTGATTGGACAGAGAAAGAGACAGACAGACCAAAACAGGGAGAGAGTTCAAGTGAAATAGTTTCCAGTATTTATTTCTACTTTTCAACAGATCAAATAACGAGTGCAAGGAAACATACAACTAAATTGTGACAGGGTTCTCAGCCAAACTAAGGTCTATAGCTTCTGGGTATCTGGAAAAATTAGAATAAAGAGAGAATGAGGAGGACCCAAGAGAAATGGATCATTCCTGCAACCAATCGTATATTAATCTGTTCCCTGATCATTAGTTTTCACTTTTATGTAAGAGAAATTTTAATAAATTAAGAGATGAAAGGAGTTCAACCATCTCATTGAAGCTTACCAGAATCTTAGTGTGGAGGGGGGAGGTGGAACAAAACAGGAAACATCTATCACACATGGCCTAATTCTTAGGAAACCCAAATGGAAAATTTTTACACTGAAAAATAAGAGACAACCATTTATTCAGTACAGAAATATTAACGAGGCCACTTAGGAAGTTTCATTAAACTAGCCATAAATATATTCCTTAAAAAAAAAACTAGTAAGTTAGTTCTCAAAACTTATTTACCAATTTAACATGAGCTTAGTGGAAATTGCTCATCTCTGTTTCACAAAACATCAGCTGAAGTGCCTCACCTGGGTGCTACAGAACCTGCTTTCCTCATGGATCATGGCCTTGGCCGCCAGCTTGCTGCCTCCCACGGCCAGGTGATCAGTCTGGCGCTACACTTTTAACTAAGGTTTCTTCTCCACAGGCTGCCTGGGCTTCCTCGCAAGTAGGTTGGTTGGTTGGTTACAAAAGTGACTATCCCAGGAAAGTGGTATCTTTGTGACATTGTTTCAGAAGTTACATGGCATCATGTCTGCTGCACTCTGTTGGTTGAAGTAGTCAGAAAACTGCCCAGGTTTAAGGGAAACAGATATAGTCAACCCTGCTTGATGCAGGAGTGGTAAAATCTACAAGTGTAGTAGTGGCCATCTTTGGAAAATCTAAACTTTCATACTCAGTTCTTCTTTGACCGACGCACAGTATTCTGAACAAAATAAACATTTAGCCTTCTGTGATAAAATACCAAAAATTCATGTTTCCACACTTAACATCATTTGAGCATTTTCATATGCTTCAGTTGAACTTCGGTAAGGCAAGTTCTAATGTTTCAGTTGTTCAGCGGCTTAATTTACTCACAAATACTTATAATTGCTGGCTTACCTTTAGCACTTTACATAAATTACGCGTCTTCATGCAAATATGCTAATTTTTATTATGCTGAATAAATAATACGATTTAATTACCTTTAAAATTATAAAATTCTTTATCAAACTAGAGCATAATTAACAATTAGCACTGATTTTTACTACTCCTTTTGATTTTTTACCTCTATACATTTTAATTTCAAATTGCCCTATTCTGAACCATATTTAAATCAGAATATTTTTATAACTTTATTTTTTTGTTTCATTTTGAAGAGATAGGGAATATCAATTGGGTACAACATATCATCTCTCAGGAATTTCTTGGACTTTTCTTTGAAAACAGAGGAGGAAAACATGGAATTATGTATAAAAGTGTTTATTTATATTACATCAGTGGCGATTTCTGATTGGTTTCCAGATAAATACATTTTGATAATTATTCCTACCCATAGAAGATTCCAAATAATACTGTGAATATTGCTAAATGAAAAAAAAAACCTACTTAGTAAGTTAGTTTACAAATCTTCCAATATGTACCGATGTTATAAATCTATCTTAGTACAAAAATTCACCATTACTATCAGTTGACAGCTAAGTTACCGGTAAGGTAACTTTGGCTGAGCCAATTAAACGAGGCACCTGAATTCTAGTCTGCTGTGGTCCTCAATATATATGGTCCGCAAAGGGAAGGTCATATCAATAAATAAAATTATTAAGAATTATATTGATAACAAAGCAATCCCTATTATGTATACCGTCTATTTTTCCTCACAAACTCTATTTTCCTAAGTGTAGTTTATTATTTCTGTTTACCTCAGTAGTAGTAATGAAGCAAGTTGTGAATATAAGCAATGATTAGAAAGAAAGTATAAGATAATTGTCTTCAACATTTCTCTCATCTTCCAATTACAGTAGGATAATGTGTGATGACAGTGCATGTCAATAGGAATGATGCAATTATTTTTCTAAATGAATGAGATGAAACAGATGATTAGGTGAAGCCCTTTTACTTGGTTTGCTTTAGTTTTGCCTTTTACTGCTTTCATTTCAGCAACTAAACATTTGAGGTTGGCAACCAAAACAAATCTATCTTCTGTTGAATTTAGTTTTATGGAATTTCTAGGTTCATGAATGGTTTCCAATATGCAGAGAAATTATTATAAAATAGTAGAAATATTTAACCTATTAAGGTGGTTTTTTTGAAGTTGCAAATTGTAGGAAGTCGAGTAATTGATCATTATTTGTTGTCTTTCACATATGATATACTCCTATCAGTGAAGTTTCAATTGCTTAAAATTTTTTTGGAAATGTCTCTTCTATAACTTTGCCCCAAGATACAAATAGACCACAGAAAATTACTGTATTTTCATATCTATTATGGACAAAAAATATTATTTCTTATTATTAGTTTCATTATTTCTAAAAAATTCAATATATCTTTAAATGATAGCAAATCTTGTCCTGGAGATAATGAAACTAAATTGATTCATATTTTACCCTTTGATAGAAAAATATCCTAAAAATCATTCAATATATGTTTTCACCTGTTGATTTTACAAATCATTTTATGCCAACTATTGAAAATTTGGAATATTTAGCCCTTTTGATTTTCTGTACTTAATTCAAAATTTTAAAGTAATTTTATCACCAAAATAGCTCTTAGTTTTCTCAATTTCAGCATTTTATGTCATGTTTCTCCAGAAGAATGTTTTCAACAATAAAGTAAACAGCAATAGCCTAAAATATAAATACATTTTTTACAAACTGTATCTGTCCCTGAATCACAAAATTGCTGAGAAAATATATGTTAAATGATTCCCTTATAATAAAAATCACTAAATGTTTGCCTTCTTTTGGTTTTATATCTCATTATGTCATTATACAGTTGAATAAAATAATGTACTATGAAACCTGAATTCAAAAACACTGTCAGAACTGTATCCTAGGGGGCACCTGGGTGGCTCAATCGTTAAGCATCTGCCTTCCGCCCAGGGCGTGATCCCGGGGTCCTGGGATCGAGTCCCACATCAGGCTCCTCTGCTAGGAGCCTGCTTCTTCATGTCCCACTCCCTCTGCTTGTGTTCCTTCTCTCACTGGCTGCCTCTCTCTCTGTCAAATAAATAAATAGAATCTTAAAAAAAAAAAAAAAAAAAGAAGAACTGTATCCTAAAAATAACCCCAGATTATTCAAGCATCCATCATGCCTGGTAAATATTTAAAACTGTCCCAGATTCTTTTGTCAGATAACATGCCTTGATGCCTTCTTAATAGAATATAAATTCTGGAGCCAGACTACCTGGGTTTAAATCCTTGCCCTACCATTTCTTGTCACCTCAGAAATATTTTACCAGTCTCCTCCAGTTACCATCTATAAAATGGTCAAAGTACATGATTTACAATGATGGGAATTAAATTAAACATTTCATCTAAATGTTTAGCATACAATCTTTTTTTTTAAGATTTTATTTGTCAGAGAGAGAAAGAGACAGAGCAGAAGCAGGGGGAGCTGCAGGCAGAGGGTAAAGCAGGCTCCCCACTGAGCAAGGAGTCCAATACGGGACTCAATTCCAGGACCCTGGGATCACGACCCAAGCCAAAGGTAGCTGCCCAACCAACTGAGCCACCCAGGCATCCCTATGATTCGTCTTTTAAAAAGTATATAGCTTTTTTTTTTAAATAATTTTTCTGCCCAGGACCATCTGTTCAGCTGATGCAAATTTTAGTTGGCCATATCAAAAATAATTGTTAGCAAAGTAAATACTAATTTTCTTCAACAAAATCAGTTCTCTCAACAGCAAATAAAATAACATTTAAATTTTTCTTTTCTTAATATTTGTTCTATAACTTCCCTGTATTAGCTTGAAAAAAGGAAAAGCATCACTTTATCTCATTGTTTCTGCCTCATGAACACTGACTTTTAGAATATAGAAAAATAATTTGGTACTGATTGCAGATTTTTTAGTGATTTATTTACTGATTCAGTATGCTTATTTAATAATGAGCACATATTCATTTCCTGTTTGCAAATTTTACGGTACAATTCTGTAAGTGCTGTACATGAGACGTTTCAATATTATAAATAGCTTTTAAGCAAGTGCATCAAAGCACAATTCACAATTGACTTGTTTCTTCATATTTATTCATTTGCTTAACCACTAGAGGGAAATAACACATATAATCCCTGTCCATAGTGAATTTCAAAGGTTGGGTTATAAGCTTTTCTCAAGGCTCTGTCACTTTTATTCTAGTAGCTATGTTCTTCTCTTAGAGTAAAGGCAAGAGATACTATTCCTTCAATTACAAGGTTTTCAATATGTTGATAACCTTTAATCTCAGCTAGATTGTTCAGAGCTAAAAAAGGAAAAAATAAATCCAGGGCATAAACTCACTTTCCAAATGTCCCTTTTGGGAAATGAGGAAGATATCTCATAGAATGTGCTTTGAAAAAGCCTAAATTATTTTAAACTAAAAAAAATTTTATATGATTACCAGTTTATATAAATTAGTTTAGAAATGTGAGAATAATACTAACAATTTCCAAGTATTTATAATTTCTTATTGATTTATTCCACATATTTATTATATCTTAATTATGTTCAATGACTCCATTAGATAAATGCTATGAAATATGATAATAATAATAGTGAAGTTACAATAACATAGTTTAGATAAGGGCCAAATGGTAATAGTTTTGTTTTTCTTTCTTTTCTGCTTCTTTAAAAGGAACAATTGAAAAGGCTTTAGATGATTCAATGCATGCCAGATAAGTCAGCCCTTAAGAAGTTTCATGCCTTAGTAAAATAAGAATGAAAAATGTCATGATGGGAATGATTAAATCTCTTTTTCAGTTTGGATGTATAAGGTTAGAGTAGGGCAAAATTAGACAAATGAAAATAATTGGTAAATAAATATACTGGAGTGTATTTTGTAATTCTTTTCCTTTTACATGTATTTTATTGAAATTTCGAATGTCAATACCACTTTTCAAAATTAGGACCATCCCTTCGGTATACCAAGTGACTTGATTTTTTGAGTCTTCCGAGATAGTAATTCCTAAATCATCCAGAAGTAACCAAATGTGCTAAAATGCTAATGGCAGTTGTATATTTGTTTTTGATAAGTACACATGCACTTAAGTTGGTAATGTATTAATTCATCATGTTGCTTCTCTTATCTAATGCACCAGCCCACTGAGTTCAGCTCAAATGTATGTGCTCCAAACGCTTTGTCAGTTGAATTTGAAGATGTACATTGTTGTCACTTGTGTATTACAAATTATGTCTTTTATGCCAAATTCTACGATTACATAATGTGACAAATATGATCAAAAACTATTAGCAGAGTTACTCTTAATCCCCTTTTCATATTGCTCTGCAGAATTATTAATACAGTTAACAGTATAAGTATATTGTTTCCAAAATGATTCTGCTCATAACTATAGTACTAATTAAAATAATTAGTTTTCCATAAGATTTTTACTATTTTAATTTTTAATTGTGACACACTTTAAACATAGAGAAAATGGCAGAAAATATTATATATATCTGTCCGTTCATTATTATAATTAAACATACATTATATTACCATTAGCTGATTTTGTTTCTCATTTTAGAAATTAAATCAGACATAGACAAAATTCCTCTTTCTCATCCCCAGAGTTAACTAAATTCCTAACATTGGTGTCATTTCCACATTTCTTATTATTCATTTATTGCGTAAGTTTCTATATGTAATAAACAGATCTTGCTTTTCTTTGCTTCTTGAAATGTTACATAATGGATTCAAGAAGCTATCTTATTTAAGATTTTAAATGTCACTGTTGAAGAAGTGAAATTGGCCAGTATTATTTTACCCATCTGTTGCCCTTTTTGGTTTTAGTACAAAATAAAATTATACTAAAAATATTTGGGTTCAAATTCTGGATAAGATGTATATACATACTACCTGTGTGTCCTAATGAATGCTGAGAATACTCACAAGTAAATAGAGAAGAAAGAATAAAAGGGAAGACCAGAATTCAAGATATCATCAAAGCTTTAGTGAATTTAACATTTTTTTCTCTCCCCTGGTACATCCTCCTTGAATCCATGCCCCAGCAGAGGCCAATGAAGCAAAGAAAGAGGTCCACAAGAAAGCCTCTAGTTCTGGCTCAAGGAGTGTGAAAGGGAACCCCTGATACTCAGAGAAGGTATATAATGTTTTCTCTTTTGTTTTCTTTCCTCTATTCTCCTCTGCCCCAGGCCTTAAACAACCCCATCGTGGCAGCCATAGCTGGCAGCAATACAAGCCTGAAGGAGCCAAAATTCAAAGGGAGAGGAAACTTCATCTTCCTTTAATGAAATGTGTTTCCAGAAGAATGGGTAAAGTTCCATTAAATTTTTTACTTTCTCTGTCCTTGTTTTGCCAGGCTCTGGATGCAGGAACAGCTTGGGGAATGCAGACCAAAGCCCCAGCTTTCTGTGTAGAGTTCCAGAGATGAACCCAGAAACCAGGAAATATGGTGGAGGTTGTAGACAGGAAAGTGCTGAGGAAGAAGATACACAAAATTGTTCATGAATTTCTGGGCTCCTCCTCAAGCTCCATACATGTGGATCTGATCTCATTCAGTACAACAAACACTAAATTGAACAACCACCAGGTCTGGGTATGGAACAGATCAGAATAGTTCAGTAAAGGATTTTAATCAGAATTGACCTTGAAACTGTAGCCCACAGAAGGCTATCAATATTATCTGCAGTATTTAATCATGACCCAGAGTCTCATATAACATTCAAAATATCTAGGATACAATTCAAAACTTCTTGGGACTTGAAGAAAAAGGAGAATTTCATCCATAAAGAAAAAGAAAATCAAAACACAGCAGTAATAAGATGACACATATATTGGAATTATTTGACAGACTTTAAAGAAGCTATTACACAAAGCTTCAGAAAACAATCTAAATCATACTTGAAACCAATAGGAAACATAATTTTAGCAGAGAAATACGTGATGCACTTACTTAAAAAAATAAAAATAAAACTCACTGCAGAGACTAATTAGCAGAATAGAGATAGCACAGGAAATAATCAGTGAGTTTAAAGAGAGGTCATGATACATTATCCAATCTGAGCAATAGAATGAAAAAAATTTTAATGACCACGGCCTTAGTGTTATGTCCTATAAAAACAGAATGTACATTATTTGTTTCTTTGGAATATCAGCAGAGAAAAAAAAATTGCTGAGAAAAAATATGAAAAAAACTATGCCTAGAAACTCCCCAAATTTGGTGCAAGATATAAATTTACCAAGTAAAGAAGCTTAGTGAATTCCAAATAGGGTAAATACGAAGGACTCTGTTACCAGACCCTTATAATGACACTACTAAAAATTAATGATAAATACAAAATCTTAAAAACAGAAAAAACAAACACATTATCTATAGGGAACAATAGTTTGGATGACTGCAGATTTCTTAATAGAAATCATGGGCACCGAAAGTAGAGACAATGTGAATAAATTATGGACTATAGTTGATAATGGTGCATCACCATTGGTTCATTGATTGTGACAAATGTGTCATACTAATGAAAGATTTTAATCATGAGGAAAACTGGTTGTGGGGTATATAAGAATTCTCTGGACTGTCTTCGCAGCATTTCTTTACTGTGAAAATATTCCAAAATAAAGAGTGTATTTAAAAAACAAAAAACAAAAAACCTTCCATGATTAGGCTCAATAGTAGAATGAATAGAAGAGAGCAAAGAATAAGTGAACTGGATGAGAGATTATAGTGAACTGGATACAAATTATCAAACCTGAATCAAAAAAAGAAAAATAATAGGTTAAAAAAATGAACAGAGCCTTAGATACTATTACAGATGTTTCAAATTAATACCACTAGAGCCCCAGAAGGAAAGGAGAAAGAGGGCAGGTTGGATAAAACACTCGAAGTGATAATAGCTTATAACTCTCCAAATTTAGAAAAAAAAAATACATTGACAGATTTCAAGGAGCTGAGAATAACCCAACTGAAAAAACCTAAAGAAATCCACACTAAGACACATAATAGTTAAAGAACTGGAAATTAAAAACAAAGAAAAAATCTTGGAGCAGGAAATACTTAACTATATATGAAAAAACAAATCATGATGTATTTCTCATCAAAAACCACGGGCGCCGGAGGAAGTGAAACATTTTTTTAATTACTGAATGAAAAAAAAAAATTCCACCCCAGAATTCTAAATCCACTGAAATTAATATTTAGGAGTGAAGGGGAGAAAAAAGACATTCTCAGATAATGGAAAACTGAGAGAATTTGTTGCCAGCACATCTACCCTAAATGAATGGCTAAAGGCAGTTCTCTAAAAATATTCACAATAAAAGAAGGAATCTTGGGACATCAGAAAGGAAGAAAGAATATGGAAATAGCAAATATGTGGATGCGGGAAAATACAGTGTAATTTTCTTTTCTTCTTAACTTTTCCATTTGAAGTTGAAATTTATATTGGAATATGAAGATGGTTCTAAATATATGCAAAGGGATTGTTTAAGATAATTATAGAGCAAAATAAGCCCAAAGCAAGCAGTAAAGATGATAATAATAAAGTGCAGAAATCAATGAAACAGAGTAATGAAAAGCGATAAAGAGAATCAGTGAAACAAAAAGCTGGTTTTCTTGAAAAGATCAATAAAATTGACGAACTTCAGGTTAACAGAAAAAAAAAAAAGGCCAATTACCAGTATCAGGAATGAAAGAAGGAATATCACTAAAAACCCTGTAGACATCAAAAAGATTATAAGTGACGACTAAGAACAACTTTATACACAGAAAGTTGAGCTTCTGATAAAATGGACCAATACCTTGAAAAGCATAGTTTGCCACAACTCACCTAATACGAAATAATAATTTTAATAGCCATATAACCATGAAATAAATTGAATTCATTTGTTTAAAAATTCCCAAAAAGAAAGCTCCAGTACCATTCTCCTTAAGAATTATGCCAAACTTACATAGAATAAATATTGAATCTCTTCCAGAAAGTAGAAAAGGAGGGAAACTTTTCAACTCATTTTTTGAGGCCATCACCCAAAATAAGAGATATTATATGAAAAGGAAACTATAGACCAATATTCCTCATGAATATAGATGAAAAAAATCATTTACAAAATACTAGCAAATAAAACTCAGCAATATATAAGAAAAATTATATACCTTGACTAAATGGAGTTTATTCTAGGGATACTAGGCTCTTTAATTACTCAAAAATCAATCAATGTGATCCATTATATTAATAGGCTAAAGAAGAAAAATAACATAATCATATAATTATCTTCAGAAAAATCATTTGACAGAATTCAACACCCATTCATGATAAAAACTCCCAGTAAACTTGGAAATCTGATTTTGATAAAGAGCACATACTGAAACCCTACATCAAGGGTCATACTTAAAAAAATGTGTTTTCCCCCTTGAGATTGGGCACAAGGCAAGAATTTCTTCTCTCAACACTCGTTTTCACATAGGACTGCAAGTTCCAGCCAATGGAATAAGGCAAAAATGAATGAATGAACTAATGAAATAAAAGATAAACAGATTAGAAAGGAAGAAATGAAATGGTTCTCATTTATGGATAGCATGATTTTTTTGTGGAGAAAATCCCAAGGAATCTAAGAAAATAAAGAAGAAAAAACAATCACAACTTTAGAACTAAGTGAGTTTAACATGGTCACAGGATGCAAAATAAAACATACAAAAAATCTATTGTATATCTACATGTGAGTAGTGAACATGTGATCACCAAAATTAAAATGTTACAATGTCATTCACAATTGCTCTAAAAATGAAATACTTAGACGTAAATATAACAAAACATGTAAAGGGCTAGTATGCTTAGAACTGCAAAATCCCAATTAAAGAAATAAAAGATTTATGGGGCGCCTGGGTGGCACAACGGTTAAGCGTCTGCCTTCAGCTCAGGGCGTGATCCCGGCGTTATGGGATCGAGCCCCACATCAGGCTCCTCCGCTATGAGCCTGCTTCTTCCTCTCCCACTCCCCCTGCTTGTGTTCCCTCTCTCGCTGGCTGTCTCTATCTCTGTCGAATAAATAAATAAAATCTTTAAAAAAAAAAAAAAGAAAGAAAAGATTTAAATAAATCATAACTTGTCTAAATAAAACAAGCAGTGTTCATGGATTGGAAGATTCAACACAGTAAGAATATAATTTTATCTCAATTGATAAACAGATTTCTATCAAAATCCCTGACAGATTCATTATGGAGATAGGCATGATTATTCTAAAATTTATGTGGAAAAGCAAAGGAAATATAATAGCTAAAATAATTTTTAAAGAGATGAAGAAAGTAGATGGATCAGTGTAGCTGGAATTTAGTTTTACTACATAACTAGTTATCGGTTGCCATTGGCAAAAGAAACACATTGATCAGTGGAACAGAAAAGAGAATCCAGAAATAAACCTGCACAAATATCTCCAACTGAACTTGAAAAGGAGCAAATCAATTCAATGGTGGAAGGATAGACTGTAACAAGTTGTGTTGGAGTAGTAGGACTCCCATAGCCCCCTACCCCGCTCTCCAAAATCTTGACCTAAATGTTACATTTTCTGCAAAAATTAGCACATAACATAATAACATACAAAATACAATACTATAAGTAATATACTATACATACAAAAAAATACTATTAAACTGTTAGAGAAAAAATAGGAAAATGTTCAGGAACCAAGGAGGGAAAGATAAGCATACTTTGACTCAACTCCAAAACATGATCCATAAAAGAAAAAATATATATAAATGAGACTTAAAATTAAAAACTTTTACTCTATGAAAGTTTCACTTAAGCGGTTAGAAAGACAAGGTATGGACTAGGAAAAAAACATCTGCAAGCCACATATCTGACAAAATACATGTGAAAATAAAGGAAACCCCATTTAAAATGGAGATACGAGGCCCTGAAGGAGGTTCTCACACACGTACCACCCCTTGCATCCTACTTAACCAGCAAGAAGAAGAAAGATAAGAATTCTTTTACAAGGGAGGACACTTTTTAGATAGGAATTTTATTTTCTGTCTTTAAGGGAAGGAAGATCCCTCCCTGACCCAGCCACAATGTACTAACCACCATTTACAGCCAAAGAAAAACCACCACTACCTCAAAGTCTTGTTCTTCTCCAATAAACTTTTGTTCAGAACAACCTCCTCAATTTTCTCCAGAACCTAATAAAAGCTGACCTACTCTTTGTCTCTTCAGACTTCCCTATGGTTCACCATAACTTGCTTTTCCCAAATTGCAATTCCTTTGAGTTCTCAGATAAACTCATTTTTTCACCTAAATAAAAATGCTTTTTGCTCAGTTTAAAGATTTCATACCGAAAATACATAAAGAGCTTTCAGTCCTATAAGAAAACAGACAGAAGACATCAACAGACATTTCACTGACCAGGATAGACAGAAAATAAGCATATAAAAACCCATTCAATAGCTTAAGTCATGAAGGAAATACAAATTAAACCATAATGAATTAAAAATACACATCTACTAGGATTTCTGTAATCAAAAAAAAAAAAAAAATCAGAAGACAGCACCAAAGGTTGGTAAGGGTGTGGAGAAACTGGATTAACTCACACACTGCTGGAGGGAGTGTAAAATGATACAGCCACTCTGTGAAACAGATTGGCAATTTCTTAAAAAGCTAAACAAACAATGACCATGTGAACCAGCAATTAGCCCAGAAAAATAAAAATTTATATTTACAGTAAAGCCTGGAAATGGATGTGATTCATAGCAGCTTTATTTGTAATAGCCCAAACCAGAAAACAACGCAAATGTCATTTATGGATGAATGGTTAAATAAACTATGGTGTGTACGTATCACAGAATACGATCCAACAATAAAAAGGAATAACTACGGATAATAAGCAATTCCTTGGATGAATCTCCAGAGTATCATGTTGAGTGAAAAAGGCCCAAACCCCAAATGTTATGTGATTTATGACTCCTTTTGTGTAACATAATCACAATGTTAAAATTATACAGATGATGAAAAGATTATTGGTTGTCGGGGCATAAGGACAAAGGTACAGATGTGGCAGGAAGTGGGTGTAGTTATAAAAAAGCAACATGAGCAATTCTAGTTATAAAAAAATTATTTTATATCTTGACTACATCAATGCTAATATCCTGTTGTGATATTATACTGTAGTTCTAAAAGATATTTCCATTGAAATATTAGGTAAAGAGTATGTGGGCTGTGTCTGTATTCTTACAATTTTATGTAAATCTGAAAATAAAAAGTATCATTAAAAATAAGAATTTTGCTTACTATAGTCAATGAGACAAAAGTTTAAGATTTAGAATTTCAGTAGATAAATGAAAATGTAAAAATAATAGATTTAAAAATTAGAACTTATGGAACTGAAAAAAGTCAATACGTAATATTAACAAGTTGAGGTATGTAACATTGTAACAGAGATGAGGAGAGGATTAGTAAAAGGTTGAGTAAAATAGCCAATGTGGAACACAGAAAAAATAACAAGATAGGAAATACAGAGTTGCGAACATGAAGTAAAGAAGATAAAAGGAGTTTGGGGCACCTGGGTGGCTCAGTCGGTTAAGCGTCTGCCTTCAGCTCAGGTCATCCCAGGGTGCTGGGATCGAACTCCACATCAGGCTCCTTGCTCAGCAGGGAGCCTGCTTCTCCCTCTGCCTGCTGCTCCCCCTGCTTGTGCTCTCGCTCTCTCTCTCTTATTCTGACAAATAAATAAATAAAATCTTTAAAAAGAAAAAAGAAGATAGAAGCAGAAATCCTCATATATATCTGATCAGAACCCTAGAGGAAGAAGTAAGGAAAAATGGGGCACAAGTAATATTGCAAATGATGACGAATGTGGAATTTCTAAATCTGATAAAATATATCAAGCTACAGATTAAAAACTCTCTTAATTGAAAGATGGAACAATAAGTAATCAACATTATAGGAGATCATAAAAAAAAAAAAAGAAGAAGAAGAGAACATCTCAAAAACAACCATAGGAAAAAGAAAGTTTATATTCAAAGGAGTAATGACTAGACCAATAAAGTTGTTCTCAACTTCTATTGCTTCTTAAACAATAGAAGTCAAATAACTGACTAAATTTTAAAAATCTGTCAATATTAAGTAAATTCATTAAGAATGAAATTAAAATAATCCTTTTCAGACATAAAAAATGAAAGAATTGTTGCCAGCACACAAGTAACAACAATAAAACTTCTAATGCATATTTGCCAGATAGAAGAAGTATTATATAAGCTGGAGGATCAGAGATGCAGGACGTGTTTAAAAGCTGGGACAATTTTAAGTATGTAAGTAAATCTTTACATCAATTTAAATGTGTAACATAACAATTATAACAATAAAGTAATATTTATAATGATATAATGGTATAATGTTTTGGTATACATACAGATACACACATACAGTTGAATTGTGTTCCCCCAAAATCTGTACACTGAAGTCCTAAACCCCAGTGCCTAAAAATGTGACCGTATTTGGAAATAGAGTTGCGGATGCAAATTAGTTTAGTTGAGGTTATACTGGAATAGGGTGGGCTGCTAATCCAATATGAATGGTGTCCTTATAAATGGAATGCAAGTTGCAGTTGAAGGCAAAGATCCAAGTGATGCAGCAGAAGCCAAGGAGCAGGGAAGATGGGCAGCAAAGCACCAGAAGTTAGAGGAGAGACAAAGAACACATTCTCCCTCACGGCCCTCAGAAGTCGCAAACCTTGCCAACACCTTAATCTCAGACTATGAAATGATACATTACTGATGTTTAGGCTACGCAGTCTGTTGTACTTGGTTAATGCATGTTTGTCAGATGTCTATGAGTGAGTCAAAAGTAACATATGCTAAGGACCTTATGCTGTGTGCAAAAAATAAACAGTAACAAAGTAATTTGGTATGCTGGTAAATCAAGTTTACATGTTGCGATCTCTATGTTAATCACTAAAAATATAGTGAGCTAATGTTTAAAAGCCAAGCAAATAGTGACAAAGAAGACAAACTATTTTTTTAAAAAAAATCAATTAAAATAAGAAGAGGAAAAATGAACAAGAGTGGGGAAAATAGAAAAGTTATCATAAGATGGTGGGTTTAAACAAAAGTATATCAGAAATTTCTTTGAATATGAACCTACTAAAGCTGACATATGGTCAAGTCGGATATAAGTGAGGGAAAAACCCTCTATGTTGTTCAAAACCAAAAGTATTCAGCAAGTTTAAAAGAGAAAGATGGACAAAGTTGTCATGCCAACTGTAACCAAATAAGCTTGGTGGAGCTATACTAATATGAGACAAGTTAGTCTTTAAAGCCAAAACCATTACTAGTAATACATTGAATCACCTTATAAGGATAAAATGTTTAGTTACCCAAGATGATGAAAAATTTTTAAATGTGAAGATACGTAATAACATAATAAAAAATAACCCACAAAAATCATATTTACAAGAAGAAATAGGTAAGTACAAAATGTAGTGGGAGATCTGATGAAAACTTTTAGAAAATGATAGAATACTCTGAAAAGTGTTAAGTGAGGAAATAGAAAACTTGGAAGAGAATCAGAAACTAATGAAGACTACAGAAGACAGAAAAAGAACAATATGTGCAAAGAAGTAGAAATAAGAAAATAAAAAACCAATATGTAGTTGAGTAGAACAGCAAAGCCAACATTTATTCTACAGAGGCTGACCTTTATAAAATAAAAAGACACAAATACAACTGGGTGTTTTAATACCTATGATATTAGGTATTAAAATAGTGATATCACCATAGCATCTTCAGATACAAAAGGTAATAATATGAAGGTGTATTGAACAACTTTACCACAGCAACCTTGAAATTTTACATAAAATGGGAGAAATTTCAAAGAAACATAAAAATATTTTTACAAATTTTGGCTGGTTAAATTTGACATGATCTTTTTAGTCCAGATTCCAGCTTCCCAGTCTACACATTTCTTCAGGTCTGCAGTCCCATGTTCACATGCTTACTGCTCCTGCACTTCTTAGTTGAATCTGACACATCGTAGCTCCCATTCATCCTCTTGATCTCAGTTCTGATTTCAGTTGAGACTATGGAGGGTCATTTCACATGAAATTTGATGGAGTTTGAGTTGGCAACATATCACTTTAGTTACTTTTGCTTTTCCTCCCTTGGGACTATCTGCCGGTGAATTTCTTCCTCAGAGTTACTCAGATGTGTGAGGATTTCATACCGCGGGGGAAACCTCCAAGTTTTTTGGGGGGGGCGGGAGTGGTGGACTGAACAGGTGGATAAAATGCTCCCACTTCCCATCCTTTAGGTAGAGAATAATGGCAAGCATTTGGACGCATATCAGGAGATCCTGGCAAAGTTGAGGACCTGTTGCCCAGCATAGTAATCTTGGTAATGCACACTGAAATTGCCTTTTCCTCTGCTCCCGTGTCTTCAAATAAACTAAATCTTTATAAGACCATGGCACAGATTTTGCCCTTGTAGAAACTTAAGATAAGACAATAAAAGAATCTGGAGATTTTTTTTCTACGCTCTTGAAGAAATGCTGCAAAATATACAGCTGTGGGAAATGTTGGTTTCACATAGACCCTCTCTGTACAGCAGAGGGAGAATACCAAACCCTGCCAGCTTTGATAGAACAACAGTATTTGAAATCGAACTACATAGAAAGCCACCTCACTTTGTGTAGGACAAGTTATTCTGACATGATTACAAACATGACTGTACTTAAATAGGTGTAGCGAAAGGAATATTGTGGCTACATGTATATGGATAACACAGTATGATTTACAAATGTTAAAAGTCAGGATCCCAACATTATTAGTAAAGGGTTCAACTAATGTGGTAATTTTATCCAAAGAAATATAAATAAATAAAAAGCTGTGTTTACACTGACATCAGTAAACGCATGTGTGGAATATTGTGTAGGCACTTTTCCCCCTAATTTTTATTACAACAGTCCCAGATAGGTATTATTCACATTTTATAGATGATACAGTGGCCTCAAAGACATTAAGTAGTTTTCCTAGTGAGTGGCAAACAGATGAGTTTGTCACTGTTCTCTTTGTCCCAGACTCTACACTTCTTCATCTGTGCATGCCCTTACTAAATACAACCTGTATTTCTGCCTTGGCCGCCATTCCCAGTGGTCCAGGTCTCTTCCAGGACTGAAGATTTCTCTGAGCCCCCAGTCAGTCGCAGTGCTTCCCTCCGTGTATTTAGGGGTTTATTTAGGTGCTATTCTTTCCCCTGTAAGCAATAACTCCAGTTTGTGGGCACTACTCAGTGGGGTTGAAACCTCAATGTTGACAATTTAAATATCATGCCTTTGTATCTTGGGAGAGCCATCAGTCTTCTGCTCCTTAAGGCAGTTTAGTGTAACCACCTACTTCCCCTTCACAAGAGATGATTGCTGTAATGGGCTGACTCTCTCCTCCTCCTCACCAACGTAGTTCATTAACGACAGATCATATAAAGATGTAATTATGAAAGCAAGTATAAAATGATTTTGTTCACAAATCCTTGAAGAGAGGAACTGAAATGAGCCTTAGGAAAGAAAAAAAAAAATTCCGCCAGAATATTAGCAAATGAATCTAAAACAACTAAAAATAGAGGGGTTTTTTTGTTTGTTTGTTTTGGGCTATGTGGTTTTTTGTTTTGTTTTGTTTGCATGTGTGTGTGTGTTTTGTTTTGTTTTGTTTTTTAACAAAACTCTTTTTTCAAAGACTTAAAAATAAATAAAACCTTGTCACCAGACTTCCTGAAAACTCCAGGAAATGACAGGTCACTCTGATCCCAATGGGAAATGACCTTATGATTAATTAGGTGCAATCTTATAATTTGTATCTAAACATAACTACTGTATTTAAAACGTAAGTGGTAGAAAACTATGGCTTAGGTCATTTAAGTGACTAAACAGATTTCTAAAACAACATCTGCTTGACATTGGAAAATAAGCTATGACTAGGAGTCCAATACTTGTTGAAGAAAAGATTATTCTGATATTCATTAAAGGTGGTAAGAAAGATTTTATTCAAGCAGGGGCCACTGGAATGGGGTTTGTAGCGGGGAGGGTTTGGGCTCAACTCTGAATACAAGAAGAATAAGTGGGATTCATTCAAAGGAGGGTGGGGGTCAGTCAGTGGAAAAACTGCTAAGAGGAAACATCAGGGGCAGAGGAGGATTCTGACTGAACAGACCAACGAGTTTCTTGCTGAAGGTAGGCCAGGATTTTCAAATAATGCCCTGGCAGGGATGGTGAGGGATGAGGAATTTGATCAGATATCACAGGTAGGAGGCTTCTGTCTAAACCAACTTAGCAAGATTCTTGGAAATGCAAAGATTGACTTAGAAGTTCAAAGGTGGAAGCCTACTTGAGAAAATGGCTTAGAGGAGCCTGACTCAGGTTTGGTCAAAAAGAGTGCTTGTCATATTTTACAATGTGCATCCTGCTAAATTCTGTTAGCTATAATATTATCATTAGACTTGTGATTTATAATAACATGTATATCATTTTTTACATGTATATTTGTTTAGAAATGTGAAACTCTAGAGTAGGAAGGGAATTTAGGTGTGATTAAACACAATCTGTTAATTCTATATTGTGGAAATTGTGGTGCAGGAATATGAGAGAGGCAAGGTCAGATCATACATTTTTGTCAGAACTGTTTCTTGGTTTTAGTTTTGTATCATCTTTGTTATATAATACTGAGATATGAACCTACATTTTTAATGTTCAAGAGCTTTTTCCCTTTTAGCAAAAGAACATTGTGTTTTTAAATGAAATTGTTCAATAACTGCATCCAAATCGAATAACATTGGCTTCATTCATAATTTATCAGTTCCTCAAAGAATAACTTTGGAAGCCTATTAACAATGTTTTATAGTTAGGTAGTTCTAACTTCATGCGTTTCTTGATTTGATTCTAGTTGTGTGAACCATTTCCTTTTTATGAGGTTCTTAGGTATACATGATTAATATAAGCCAATATTTGACCAAGTCATAGTCCATTTTCAGGAAAAGATTCCATCAACATCAGATGGGTGAATCATGTGCCTCTGAAGTGTGACTGGTAATATTAATTACAATCTCACTGTCCATTTGGAAGTAAAACTGTGGACGCTCTTTTTGAATAACAGCCACCATTGGCTTACATTTCTACTTCCAGCTGATTAAGTGTGAATATATGATTCTGAATTTACCCTCACATAGATTTTCCATGTTCCTTTGAATGAAAAACAGTACATGTTAAGGATATTTAATTTTATGCCATATGCTTATCAGATAGCAGCCTCTGATCTTACTTTTAATTGATTTTGAACAACAAATATACACAAGATCGCCTTTTACAGAATCTAGTTATAGTGTCATTGATTTACTTGAGATATCATATAGCAAGTTCTCCATGCTTTATAGAGTGTCCTGGGTTCCACTGATCTTGGCAAAAGCTCTCAGCCATCATTTCAAAGCCAGCATTTATATTGGAAGCTAACTAATTTATCATGAATTCTACATAAAATAGCATCTGATAACATGTTCTACTTTTGAAATTGCGAAAGTATTCAATATTTCAGGGTAAGTTGTAATTCTCTCAATTTGGATTCCATTTGAATTATAGAACCCCAGAACAGAAATATGCTGATGACAAGAAACTTGTCCTCTAAATTGTACATATTTCTTAAATGCCCTAAGCAAGGTGGGATCAAAGATAGTGAGAAACTTGCCTTGAAATATGATTGATCTCAACTTCAGGGCCTGGGATAATTATGTTAGCTTCTTGCAACTATTTCCTTAATAATCAAGAATTTAAATTTTTCATCATCTTGCCAGAACCAAAATTACTCTCCCTTGCTACATATACTATGTCTCAAAAAAAACTAGTGTTTAGAAAAACTACATTACTTATTCATTTTACATTTTTAATTTAGATTTGTGGTGCTCCTTGTTGCCTACATAAAGGTTAGCTATTATTATAATTGTTGACAGAAGAATTTGTGAGAACCACTAACAAAAATCAATCATTTTAATTAGAGTCCTATATTGAAACTCACAGGGGTGAATAGCAGTGACAAAATTTGTTAACCCTTTACTTCATTAAAGAAAGTACACGATATTTACGAATATTATTTCATTTACTCTTCATTTAACCATCTGTGGTCATTCTGTTTTCCTCTTTTGCAGGTGTGGTCATCTACTTTGACCAAAGCCACACAGGTATAATCTGAGCCTGGGCCATTGCCTCTTAACTATTATGTGTACTGCTGCCCAAATCTTAAAACCTATCATACCCTAATGAACACACGCACACACATACACACTCCATGCCCACCATCAACAGCAGCAACATCAGCATTGTCTTATTATCTTGTTGTCTAAGACTTGGCAAAATTTGAATTACAAATGTAAATTATAAAAACGGTTAGAAGTAATGAGACTTGAGAAGGCTTTAAGTAAGGAAGGAGGCTAAAAGTATTACTTTTAATCAATGTCATGTCAACAGGTATATGTAAAACAAGAAAAATTGTGAAATTATGATTAATGATATTGATAATAACTCTTATTGTCTATGAGTGACCAGTATGTGTAAGACACGTCACATGTACCATTGTCTTTAAGCTTTCAATTACCTCTCAGACATTTATTATCTCTAATAAGGATGATTGATTCAGAAAGGTAAAGTTAACTTGTTAAAAATAGCCAAGGTAGTTAATGGTAAAGTCATAATTAAATTAATTCCTATAAGAAAGGAGTTCTGTTCACCCAGTTATGTTGGCTTTCATTACAAACGTAGTAAGGGGATTTATTTAACGACTGAACTGTGTCAGATGACTACAGTAAAAATGGTGGGGATTAAATAATTGACAAAAAAAATTCAAGATAGTCATTGTGATTTAGTTGAGCAGTGCATTTATATTTCTTTGATAATTTTTGTTAAATTAGCAAGTATTTTAGCTTGTTAATGATATGCAGTCTTTTCCATTACTAAGAAATGACAGAAGAAAGAAAGAAAGAAGAAAGAAAGAAAGAAAGAAAGAAAGAAAGAAAGAAAGAAAGAAAGAAAGAAAACGGGGAAAAAAGAGAAAAAAACAGAAGAAAGAACAAGAGAGGTAAGAAATGAAAATCTATTGCAAAGATGAGACAGATACATAAATACTAAAAGCAGATGTAAGGAAGTAAGAAATATGAGATTAAAGGAGTAAATATTGTATTGAAAGACTATTAGTTAATTTCCTTGTACCATATATATATTTCTTGCATGTGGTAGTGCTGTATTACTATAAAGGAGACTCAGAAGATAATGATTTCTCCTCTCCAAAGCCAAGTATAATGAAATGAGTGAAAATTAAAGAAAAGTGGACAGTGATGTAGGAAATGGGCTTCAGAGCCAGTGGCCAAAAAGAATTCTTGAGAGGTCTTCGGTGCAAAAAGGTGGTTTTACTAAAGCACGGGACAGGACCCGTGGGCAGAAAGAGCTGAACTGGGGTTGTTGGAGGGTGTCTGATTATATACTCTCAAGTTGGGAGGGGGTTAGGGACAGCACAAGCCTCCAAGGCATTTTGGAAGCAAGGTTTCCAGGATCCTGGGGGGGGGGGGTCTAGCTATTGTTAGGAAAGGTCATCTATTGCTATTTAGTAAAAAGGCGACCCTTCAGATATATATCAGTGGCCCATATGCATTGCCAAACTATACCTTGAGGGATAGAGAGATAAAGGAAGATTCCAAAGGAATTTTTATATGTTAAAGAAGACTTACAGAGTCAGTGGGGGGTGGGGGGTTGGCGGGATAATGTTAAACTAAGATTTGCCCTTAGCATTAACGTGGAGGCGACTGCGTTCCTCTAGGAACCTCACCCTCACCATTTCAAGGACTTGTCAATGAACTGTAAGTAGCATGGAAATTTAGGTGTTGGGTTTTTTTGTTGTTTTTTTTTTTTTTTTTTTTTTGCTTTTGTTTCCCACTTCAGGCAATATGACAATTCCGAGATTATGGACAGGTTTCGATAATATTGTTGATAGTTATTATCCTTTATCAAATGCCTCAGATATGAAAGGTACATCATATATATCTTTCATTAGATGCGAAAGCGTTCTCTTCCTTTTGTCTTCTTTCTCTAACCACTTCATATTGAGGCAATTTGTGTCTTTTTCCTTGTCTGCTATTTGTTTTTTCTTTTGAGGAAAGACATAAAGAGATTAATGAAAAAGAAGAAAAGTTACTTTGTTTTCACATTTACTATGAGGTAACAAATTGTAAGCTTGTTAGTGAAGGAAGGGTTGTGCATTTAAATTCTTATTTCTTGGGGCGCCTGGGTGGCGCAGTCATTAAGCGTCTGCCTTCGGCTCAGGGCGTGATCCCGGCATTCTGGGATCGAGCCCCACATCAGGCTCCTCTGCTAGGAGCCTGCTTCTCCCTCTTCCACTCCCCCTGCTTGTGTTCCCTCTCTCGCTGGCTGTCTCTCTCTGTCAAATAAATTAATTAATTAATTAAAAAAAAAACCTCTTATTTCTTACCTTCATGTTTAATACCGTTCTCTATTTACAGATTTCTTTAATGTATTCATTGCCTTGTTGCTGGCAATCTCAACTTGATTTTTCTGTCTCCTCTGCTCTAAGAGTGAAGTTCATCAGGGGCTGGTCACCAAGGCTCTTTGTCCTTATCACCTTTTCTTTCAGTGTCATAAGTATTGATAGGATGTCCCTGATACCACCTCCTCATACAAGGTCACAATTCAGGTGTCACCTTCCCAAATGACATCTCTGAAAATTGCTGGATTAGAAAAACAAGAAGAGTTCTGATTTATGGAAAATACGTCCTTTATGTACTGCCCGTACCAATTGAATCTCCTACAGATACCAGAAGAATTCAACTTCCTGATAGTTATAATTGGGTTTAAGTCACCTAAACAGAATCTGGATGATTATGTAAGAGCTGGAGGAGAGGCAAAGTGATTAGCTGGATGTAGCTAAGATGTCACAATGGCTTAACTTAAAGTTTAGTGAATGTTCTAAGTGATGTGGAAATGTTGAGGTTTGGAGCCTACGGCCAAGAAAGAATTCTTGAAACTTATCAGTGCAAAAAGGTGTTATTATTAAAGCACAGGGACAGGACCCATGGGCAGAAAGAGCTGCTGCCCCGGGGTTGTGAGGGGTGACTGATTCTATACTATGGAGTTGGGGGCATAAAGACAAGGGAGGTTTCCAGAAGGATTTTCATATGCTAAAGAAGACTCAACAGGATCCTGGAGGCCTGGCTATTACCAAGCTAAGCTTGTTTTTCCCTCTAGCAAAGCATTAACACTAAGATGTTGGGAGTTCCTGGAGGAATGTCTTCCTCTGCCTGCCTCAAGTTTTTGTCAATGGACTGCAGATTATAAGGAAATTTAATTTTATCTACATTTCTTCCTGCCTTTGTTCCCCCACATCATAAGCACTTTACTAGCATTCTTTCACATAATCATTGAAAATGCACTATGAGATAAGTAACATTTTTATACCTATTTGTTCCATGGGAAAAGAAACTGAGGCACAGAGAAATTAACTCCTCTAAGCTCCTACATTTAGTCACTTGTGGCACACAGGTTCTGAGGCAGGTCTTTCTTTCCTTTTTTTTTTTTTTTTTTTTAAGATTTTCTTTTTTTTTTTTTTTAAGTAATCTCTATCCCCAACGTGGAGCTCAAACTCAAAACCCCAAGATCAGGAGTTAGCTGAGCCATCCAGGGATTTCTAAGGCAGGTTTTTCTTTTTCTTTTCTTTTTTTTAAATGATTTTTTATTATATTGTGTTAGTCACCATACAGTACATCCCCGGATTCCGATGTAAAGTTCGATGCTTCATTAGTTGCGTATAACACCCAGTGCACCATGCAATACGTGCCCTCCTTACTACCCATCACCGGTCTATCCCAATCCCCCACCCCCCTCCCCTCTGAGGCCCTCAGTTTGTTTCTCATAGTCCATAGTCTCTCATGTTTCATTCCCCCTTCTGATTACCCCCCCCCTTTCTTTATCCCTTTCTTCCCCTACCGATCATCCTAGTTCTTATGTTCCATAGATGAGAGAAATCATATGATAGTTGTCTTTCTCTGCCTGACTAATTTCATTTAGCATTATCTCCTCCAGTGCCGTCCATGTTGCTGCAAATGTTGAGAATTCGTTCTTTCTGATAGCTGAGTAATATTCCATTGTATATATGGACCACAGCTTCTTAATCCAGTCATCTGTTGAAGGGCATCTCAGCTCCTTCCATGATTTAGCTATTGTGGACAATGCTGCTATGACATTGGGGTGCATATGGCCCTTCTCTTCACTACGTCTGTATCTTTGGGGCAAATACCCAGTAGTGCAATGGCTGGATCATAGGGTAGCTCAATTTTTAACTTTTTAAGGGACCTCCACACTGTTTTCCAGAGTGGCTGTACCAACTTGCATTCCCACCAACAATGTAGGAGGGATCCCCTTTCTCCACATCCTCTCCAACAATTGTTGTTTCTTGCCTTGTCTATTTTTGCCATTCTAACTGGCGTAAGGTGGTATCTCAGTGTGGTTTTGATTTGAATTTCCCTGATGGCTAATGATTTTGAACATTTTTTCATGTGTCTGTTAGCCATTTGTATGTCTTCATTGGAAAAGTGTCTGTTCATATCTTCTGCCCATTTTTTGATTTGTTTGTTTCTCGTGTATTGAGTTTGAGAAGTTCTTTGTAGATCTTGGATACCAGTCCTTTATCTGTAGTGTCCTTTGCAAATATATTCTCCCATTCCGTGGGCTGTAAGGCAGGTTTTTCTGATTCTAGAATTCACTACCATGCTTTCTATTCCCCCATGAGAAAAATACAATATTACCAGTTTTCTTTCCTTTAGCAGATGAATCCTTGAGGTTAATGATAATCAGTCTCTCTCCATATGACAACAGATAATTACTTTGTGTTTTGTAAAATTTTCATTGTGACCTCTTGATTTCGTCTTTAAAAAGAGAGCAGGAGAAAATGTCACATAAAATCTTGGTGATTATTTTCAAAGCTACTGTAAAACAAATTTAGAAAACAAAGGCTAAAAATACACAAAGAACAAGGCTGAGAAAGAGAATTGAGTAGAAATTAATTAGTTTCCATGTCTCTTCAGTCTTCTTGACAACATAGAAACCTATGATTTCACAGATCTTAGACTTTATTTTGTAATTCATAACTGATCTACACATTTACATAACTTATTTGGAAATTTTTTCTGACCTATTTAAAGACCAAAGGAGTCTTCTCAATGTGCATGGCAAGTTAATATTTTGAAACAGAGGAAAATGTTTCAAAATGAGACTGATGGAGCACGCAAACCCTGAGCAATGTACCAAGACAACAAACTTTGGAATTCTATTTACACTCATAATAATTAAAACAAAAGCTTTATATAAAATAACTTATTTATTATAAAAATCTCTGGGTGGCAGTTACTATTAATCTGATTTTACTAACAAGTATACTGAGATTTATATTGAGCAACTTGTATTTTACTTAAACAAAAATAAGCAGTAATTTAGGATGCAGAAAAGCTAAAAGCATAAGCTACGTTCCTAATTATTGACACACTTCTCCATCTTTTTCTTTACTATTATACTCTGAGGACAGAGTCCATGTATTCCACTTACTGTTACTACTGTATTAACAATGGCAATTTAAGTACCAAATATCGAATCATAGTTCAATATATATAGTCCCATTGTTGGATATACTGTACAGATACTTGAATTTCAAGAAATCTATTCAGATGTTTTTGCTCAATCTCAGAATATCTGTTGGAGTTTGTCTCATTGTGGTAGATCACTATACTCAGTAGGATGAAGATTTGTTTTTTATTTATGCTTATCAACACTTGTCCTGTTTGGGTCATTAACAGCTTTGGAGTAATACTTGCTTTGGTCCTGGGAAGATATTAAAAAGTATTTACTTTTTCTCCCTATTTAATTAACTCATTAAGGTGATGGATGTTAACCAACAATATAATGAACAGAAAGAACAAAAGCTAAACTTGGAGTAGAATAATGCCAGATGTCATGTAATAGTATACTTTTGGGGAAAGATGAGGAAAGTAAGACAAACTGTTTTTTCTACTAACAATTTGATAAAACTCTTATTAAGAGAGTGATAACTGATGCTTATATAAACTTTTCTGTTAATATCTGTCAATAGATATTACTAGTACCCCTCGATTCTTTCTGTAGAACAATCTCATATGGCTGTGCCTTAGAATGACAGCTCATTAACTTGACAGAGATGTGTTCCTACCATCAAATTTTCTGCAAATTAATTCAGACATATTTTCACTCCTTTTTTTTCTCTTTAAGGACTATCCATAAGAAAAGTTTTTAACTATGAGTTTTAAAACGTTTTCTTATATGCCAAAATAAAAATAAAAGATATTTCTTATTGTTTGTGATCTTGACGTGCTTTTCCAGTGATTTCGTTGCTGTACTGTCTCCATTTTTTGTAAGTAAAATTGTCATATACAATGCATTTGTATGACCTAGAAATCAGGTAAGAAAACAGCAATCTCTATGACTATTCTGTAAACAGTGATAGGTCACTGATGATAGTCTAATCTGAGTGGTAAGAAAGGAAGATACATTTTGTTACATTTTTCATTGAAACCTGCCTTTTTTTCCTTTAGCCAATATCCTTGATGTGAGTTAATCTGAGCAAATTGGTGAACAATTTTTCCGAAATAGGTAAAGAACACTATTTGAAGATTATAAAGAATTTACTGTGTAGAATTGAAATCGCAAGTTATTACTCAAAGGAAGCTCTGAGTATCAAGTCTCAATGATTTATTCTCTCTATATATTTATAATTTCAAATCAGATTCAGTATTCTCAAAGAAGGGCATTATAAATAAAATAGTCAATCTCAAAAACAATTTATGATGATGAATAAATATTCAAGCTTAATTTATTTTGATGGATTTGATATAGCTGAAACAGAGGGAAATTAATTTCATGTTGCACTTTTATTCTAGAAATTATTTGTTCTTTATACTTGGATATCAGGTAAAGACCAACCACCAGGTCTCTGTTGCAGCTGCAACTGCAGCTGCTGCTTTAATAAGCTCAGAAAACACCATTTCCTCACCTTTTCTCTTTGCTCTGTTGAGTCTTAGATCCTAGTGCTTTGCCATGTGTGTAATGTTGAAAAACCCATGAGCCTAATTGACCTCCAAATTCCTACTGTATGAAAATAATCTACTTCTTTGTGGTTTTGATTTGCATTTCTCTAATTAGAGATGTTGAACAACCTTTTCATGTACCTGTTGCCTGTTTGTACCTCTTCTTTAGAGAAATGTCTATTCAAATCCGTTGCCCACTTTTTAATCAGTTTTTTTTTTTTTTTTTTTTTGCGCTTGAGTTGCAGGAGTTCCTACAGTTAACAACATGGTGTCATGAACTTAAAAACTTAAGAGGATAAATCTCATGCTAAATATTCTTAACACAAACACACACACACACACACACACAGGAAAGAACAGCAAGGGGACTTTTAGAGGTGGTGGATATGTTTATTATCCAGAGATATGTTGGTAAGAATAGAGTGACATATTAATGAAATAATCAGTTATATTCAGTAGCTTTATTGAGATTTGGGGAATTTTAATTTAAGATACATATTTTACCATATAGAAAATGAGCACTGTTTTATTATTATTTTTAACTTAACCACAGATGCAACTTTTCTATCACTGGTTGCTAAGCAAACAAATGATCCCAACTTTGTGGTATCTATCTGTGTCACTTCGACAATGTCTATGAAAACATGGAAATGTATAAACATGACATTTGTATTTCAGAAAATTTTTTCACGCTGAATGTGAATAGAAAAAAAGATGAATAAATTCACGGTATTGACTTAACATTTATATGACTAGGAAATGAGCATAACATTTTTCTTTCCTTCAGGCACAAAGTTGATATTCCCTCATGGCATTATTCTCTAGTCTTACAAAAGTTCTTGTGTGTGGCAAGAAGTCCTTTTCCTACTTGACTTTGCAGATTAATTGAACTATAGGTGTACAAATGCATTCATGAATTTTATTTCCATCTTTTTTCAACTCTACATGCATATGCATATATATATCACACTGAATTAAAACATGTTAATATTATTTTATATTTTTCATTAATATGTTTTATGTGACATACAGGCAATCTAAAAAACTTCATAATCAGCAAGAAATAGGAGAATCCAACCTATACATTAATGATGGGTTTCTGAAAAAACATAAGCTAAATTTGAGCCTTATTTAGATAGAGTCCACAAGTAATTTTTAAAAATCTGTAATATCTTGAATAACTAAGAGATTTAATGCAAATTAAATGTCCCACAAAAATTCTCCTTGAGATTGTAAGTGTATTGTGTAATGGATTGACTATGTTTGTAGAGTTTGGTGAAGTTTCTTCGTAACTGTGCTTCTTCACTTGGGCAAGTAATTTAAGATTCATATTATCTTTGTGGAAAGCAAACAGTACAAAAAAAATTTTTTTTTAAAGAAAGGATTACTGGGATAAGCCAGTGATGGGTATTAAGGAGAGCACATATTGCATGGTGCACTGGGTGTTACATGCAAATAATGAATCATGGAACATTACATCAAAACCTAAGGATATACTGTATGGTGACTAACATAACATAATAAAAAATTATTATAAAAAAAGAAAAAAGAAACAGCAAATAAATAAATAAAATAAAAAAGAGAGAATCAGCATAACACCAACAACAAAAACTAACAATAGTAACAAAAGCCTTTAGAGATTTGTGGGAGTACTAGTCAGGGTTATCCAGAGAAGCAGAACCAATAGGATATGTATACAGACACATATATAAAGAGATGTATTATAAAGAATTGGCTTATTTAATTATGTATGGCTTAGGTAAATATGGAGGCTGTCAAGTCTAAAGATCTGTAATTGGCATATTGAAGACCCTAGAGAGCAGATGGTGTAACTCCAGTCTGAAGACTGGCAGTCTTGAGACCAAGGAAGAGCTGTTGTTTCAGTTTGAGTCTGAAGGCAAAAAAAAAAAAAAAAAAAAATGTTGCCCTAGCTAGACGGCAGTCAGGCATGAGGAATTCCCTTATACTCGAGGGATTGTCAGACTTTTTGCTTTATTCAGGCCTTCAACTGACTGAATAAGGCCCACACATTATGGATGGAAACCCACTTTGATCAGTCTATCAGTTTAAATGTTAATTTCATCCAGACATTTCACAGTAATACCCAGAATACTGTTTGATCAAATATTAGGACAACCCAGTAAGGTTGATACATAAAATTATCACAGTAGAGTTAATTAGAAATTATGTAGTTGTAAGGCCTTTCACAGTGTTTAACATATAGTAAATACTAAGAAGATGGCACATATTAATAATAGTAGTAATTAGTTGTAAAATTGCAACAATTCATTAAACATAGACCTTGCAATAGGTATGGGGTAGTGAGCATTGTATATTCTTTTTAGAATGGTTATGATTGAAATTAGTATGATAGTCTCAGTTCTGCTTATATCACAGAGATCAAGGGCCAAAGCCATCCTACTTAATTCTCTAGGACTTTTCATTTCCAAGTAGATTCAAACAAAGCCACTCTGGGTCTTAGGGTATTATACTACAACTTTCTCATAGTTGATGTATGATCCCAGACATGTGCTAGGGACCCAACTGTTACATTTGGTCTCCAAATAACTAGTAAAGCCTGGACCACTGAGTAATAATTTATGGCATGACCTAAATTCAGGAGCTCATAGAGAGATGCTAAAAGAGTCCTTCCAAAGCAAATCTCTTTGCCAAGGCAGAGTGCCCAGTGTAAATTGATGCTGGTTGTATAATGTTGGAGGAGAATGAAATGACAAGCTTACCTTGGCATATTTTTATGGAAGTATATGGTTTTTGTTTTTCTCATCCTGAGGTTGGTCTTATTGGAGTTTGGCAGGAGATAACTGTTGACTTGGCTACTATGACTCCCAGCTGGAGTCTTTATATGCAAGATACAGGTTTATTTTCTTTAAGTGACTTCAAGAATTCAAACAGCCATAGCTAATTTGTGGAAAGTAGAGCAAGGTATGGTGAATCGATCCCATCTCATGAAATTGTAACAAAGTCAGTGATTATATTATGATGTGTGTTCTATTGTGCCTGGCCAAAAAAAAAGTATGTGGGTACAAAACCAGAATTCAGAATATAGAATTCATGTAATTACACACATGTGAAATTTGACGGTTTAGATTTAGCATTTTTCTACTCCTGAAAGAAATACCCACACAAATGTAGTATGTAATAAAATATACTTTTAATAGGTATAATGCAAAAACAGAACTTTTTACATAACGTATATTTATGTGACACAAATATGTAGCGGTCTTGTGAATAACATCAGTTTGTGAAGTCAAATTGATTTTGCATCTGAAAATATCAGATCACACCCTAGAATATCTGAGGTGTTTGCTGAAAATTACAGAAAAATCTCTGGAACTTTTTTTTTAGCACATTCTGTTCCTCGCTGTAATCATCACCTAACTCTAATAAACTTCTTACTATAAGCAGATGCACTTATAAACTATACTCCCAAGAGATTCATTTCCTCTAAACTTTGATTTATAAATGCTGACGTAAATTAACTTGAGCTATCAGTCTCAGCATTTACATGAAATCTCCTCTCAGCTATAGGCCAGAGATTTGCATCCTGAAAGAAGTCTATGATCTCTAAGCAGAGGATGATTTTGGAGAAGATGCTTCCAGAGTAAGCTGACATCACAATGACACACGCAACTGAAAGATCCAGGATGTCTAGGAATATTTTGATTAGAAACCTATGACTTTGAGAAATGGATTGCTCTGCTCATTCTAAGCCAACAAAGCAAAACTTATTACATGGGCCTGCGTGAAAACCCGAGGGAAATTTGATTTATGCTTATTTATAAATATGTGAATATTCTTGTCACTATTTCCAACCTTCTGTTTTCTAGTGCTATTAATAAAGCCCACTTCTCTTCTTTTCCTACTTTATCTTTAACCCTCCTTTTCTTGAGGTATACTCAAGTAGCCTAGAGTGAACACTCTTTCTGAAAAAACCATGCTAAGGAGTCAGTAACTCCAAGTACTTCATCTATTGGCTGTTTAAAATTCCTTCTTAAATTAATTTATTGTTGAAACAGGCACTTCAAAATCCACTTAAGAAATCATATCTGGATCTCAGATGATCCCCCTTTGGGAAGTCAAGGATTATTCCTCAGAATAATCCCAACATTGTTTTAGCCCACCAGAATCAAGGAAATACACAGATTTCCCTGGGGGGGGGGGGATCGTAAGAAGGAAATTATCCTATAATAAGCTTTAAAGTGAAAAATTGCTCACACAGGCAAATGTCTCTCAGGAGAACTGAAGCATGATGCTGGTAATGATTGGAATTCAGAGGAGTGTCTTACTCTTTTGATCAACCTTAGAAAAATCATAACCATCTTGATAAAAAGACATTATGTTAAATTTTACTATTTTTAACTATATCACATTTGAAAACAATTAAACATATTCCTAGGTAGTGTCTCTGTCAGGGCCTAAAATTATTATGTAAAAATAATGGCTTTATTTGCCACATAAATAGTACACATATTATTTGAAGTACCTTTACTGGTTCATTTACTCTTCATTGAAGTATTGGTGTGTTTATAGCTTCAACAGGAATTAGTTTTCCTTTGTACCTGGATATAATTTTTTTTAAGTTTGTGGAGAATGTCACAACCATGAATATATTCCTTTTATTGAATATGACAAGCTACTACTATGGAATAGGATCAGTCCTTCATATGTGGTCATATATGTACCTAAAATGTCCCACCAGAGCCAGAATTTTTGTCCAGTATTTACTCTGTGGCTTAATTTGCTCCCAGTTCTAGTAACGTGACTCACATGAATAGATACGTGAGAAAAGCCTGAGAGGAAGCATTGGATGCTTAATCTCTGTCCTCTAAACACAGAAGGTAATAGGGTAGTAAAACATTATTATTTCTGGGAAAATAGAAGTAATCAAAAATACAACTCTGATTTCTTATTTTAGGAATTTTCCTGACAAAAGTTAATTCTCTTACCTTAGCTCGTGCACACCACTTGTGTTAGAACCAGACCAGGAGGTTTACGTATGTTAAACAATGCTTTTGTACTTATAAAGAGAGAGGGGAGTGGGGAGGAAAACAAACAAACAAACAAGAAAACAAGGCAAATAAATTCAAGCATACAAAATACAAAATTCCAGGTGCAAAGACTAAATGAAATATCCACCATAGAAATTGAATCACAGTGGGATTTTGTGGAATGAACTACTATTACACATAGCACCATGGTTAAATATTAAAAACATTTTATTGACTAAAAAATCTAGCCGCAAAAGTATACGTACTGACAATTCCATTTGTATGAATGGAAAATACTCACCTACAATGATAAAAATAGTAAGTTCCACGGGCATGTAGGAACTTACTGAGATGAAGAAAATGTGCCATATCTTTATGGGAGTTTTGGTTGCAAGGATTTAAACATTTGTTTCAACTCATGGAGTGGTACAGTTAAGATATGTATACATGTTAGTATGTGGATTTTTCCTTAAAAAATATTAACACTAATAGTTGAGAAGGAAACCGGGCTTTGTATTTTTTATTCCTTTGAAGGAGCATGCAATAATGAAATACAGTTTTAGGAGACAGGATGCTTAATTTTGATTCTTGGCTCAATCCTTTTCATTGTGAAATAATGGGAAAATTACTGACCCTTCCTAAGACTTATTTCCCTATATTGCAAAGTAGGAATATGCTTGGTACCAATGATGGAGTGTTGTGAGAATTAAATGCAACAATATGTCTGAAGCACTTGGTAGACTGTGATCATTGTTTAAATTTTCATTCCATGTACTCACAGAACACATATTCTGTACCTACAAAACTGATACTGCTCTGAAATTTTCCTTTGTTTTCTTCTCCCAAACTTCTTATTTCGTTGACCTGAAAAGGGAAAAGGCAGTTGATCTGACAACTTAATTCGAATTTTCTTCCTTATTTTGAGAAGAGACTGCCACTCACGGAAAGATATGGGCACAGTAAACAAAGAGACAAAATAATTGCTGAGCACAAGAGCCTAACCTGTGCTACTTTGTAATGATCAGCTCTTCCTTCCCTTAGCTGTAATCACTTACAGAGAGAAGTTGTGGGAAGATAGTTACTCTTATCCTGTAACATGTAATCAGATAGTTTAGTTGTGCATATTGTCAAGTGCTATAACATTGACCTCTTTCTCTTCAACAGAGCCTGTTGCCTTCCTTTGCTATCTTGCCTCACCTTTCAGTCTCCCCACCAGCAGCATTGCAAGGAAATTCTTTCTGGACTCCCTTTTGTCTGTCCACACCCTTCTGTTTCTTCAAGGTCACGAGCAAACTCCATTTGCTCCATAAGTTTCTCTCTGGGTATTGTAGCTAACTTCAATATTTCCTTTTTGAACTTTGTTTGAAATTACAATATAACACCTCACTGTATTTTTTTATTTATTTCAAGAGTCATCTCTTCCCACCTTCAAATCATAAGCACGCAAAGAATAGAGACACCAAAAGCAGCACATTCTTTAGAAATAAACACAAAGATACGCTTTTAGATTATGAAATGGACCTGAAAGAATATCTGGTTAAGCTACTTGGCTTTTTAGACAAAGAAGGTAAGGTCTTGGAAAGCCTGAGGGACCTGTAAAAAGTTCTCAAAAAAGCAGAACATTATTTGCTTGAATGAAGAGAACTTGGCATCATGGTTGCAAATCTTTTTTTTTTTTTTTAAGATTTTATTTATTTATTTGACAGAGACAGAGACAGCCAGCGAGAGAGGGAACACAAGCAGGGGGAGTGGGAGAGGAAGAAGCAGGCTTATAGTGGAAGAGCCTGATGTGGGGCTCGATCCCATAACGCCGGAATCACGCCCTGAGCCGAAGGCAGACGCTTAACTGCTGTGCCACCCAGGCGCCCCCATGGTTGCAAATCTTAATCTGCCACATGTTCAGCTTGTCATCGTGGGCAAGTTTATTCAAGTTGCTTCCCCATCTGTAAAATTTTGTCACCTTTTTCTCTGATAAAATTTGATCTTATAAAAGGAATATTTTGGAGAGGTTTTTTTTTTCAAGTATAACGAACATTCAGTGCTATATTAGCTTCAGGTGCACAATATAATGATTCAGCAATTCTGTACATTTTTCAGTGCTCATTATGAGAAGTGTAGTCTTAATCCCCTTTATCTGTTTCACCCACCCCCCACTCACCTCCGCTCTGGCAACTACCAGTTTATTCTCTGTTTTTCATTCTGTTTTTTGTTTGTCTTTTTTTTTCTTTGTTCATTTGTTCGGTTTCTTAACATAAGTGAAATTATATGGTATTTGTTTTTCTCTGAGTGACTTATTTCATAAGTGAAATTACACCCTCTAGGTCTGTTGTTGCAAATGGCAAGATTTCATTCTTTTTTATGGTGAGTAATATTCCATTATATATATAGATAAAGATATAGATATAGATATAGATATAGATATAGATCACATCTTTACCCATTCATCTATCAGTGGACGCTTGGGTTGCTTCCATATCTTCGCTATTGTAAATAATGCTGCAGTAAACAGAGGGGTGCATATATCTTTTTGAATTAGTGTTTTCATTTTCTTTGGGTAAATATCAACTTATGGAATTACTAGATCATATGACAATTTTGTTTTTAATTTCTTGTGGAATCTCTGTACTATTTTCCACAGTAGCTGCACTAATTTTCATTTCCATCAGCAGTACATGAAGCTCTTTTTTCCCCCGCATCCTCGCCAGCACTTGTTATTTCTTGTGTTTTTGTTTTAGCCATTCTGAATGGTGTAAAGCAATATCTCATTGTAGTTTTGTTTTGCGTTTCCCTGATGATTAATGATGTTTAGCATCTTTTCATGCGTCTGTTGGCAATCTGTGTCTTCTTTGGAATAATGTCTATTCAAGTTCTCTGCCCATTTTTTAATTGGATTGTTTGGTTGGCTTGGTGGTAAGTTGTATAAGTTCTTTATATATTTTGGACATTAACCCCATATCAGATATATCATTTGAAAATATCTTCTTCCATTCAGTAGGTTTCATTTTTGTTTTGTTGATATTTTCCCTTACTATGCAAAAGTTTTTTATTTTGGTATAGTTCCAATGGTTTAATTTTGCTTCTGTTTCCCTTGCCAGAAGAGACATATCTAGAAAAGTGTTTCTATGTCAAAGAAATTACTGCCTATATTTTCTTCTAGGAATTGTATGGGTTCAGGTCTCATATTTAGGTATATAATCCATTTTGAGTTTATTTTTTTTGTTTGGTGTAAGAAAGTGGTTCCAGTTTCATCCTTTAGATTTCCTCACACTATTTGTTGAAGATACTGTCTTTTTCCCACTGTATATTCTTGCCTCCTTTGTTGTAGGTTAATTGATTATAATCATATAGGTTTATTTCTCAACTCTCTATTCTGTTCCATTGATTTGTGTGTCTATTTTCTGTGCCAGTGCTATACTGTTTGGATCACTACCGCTTTGTAATATAACTTGAAGTCTGGGATTATGGTACTTCCAGTTTTGTTTTTTCTTTTTCAGTGGCTACGTAGGGTCTTTTTTCATTCCATACAAATTCTAGGATTGTTTGTTCCAGCTCTGTGAAAAATGTTGTTGGCATTTTGATAGGGATTGTATTGAATCTGTGGATGGCTTTGGATAGTATGGCCATTTTAACAATATTAGTTCTTCCAATCTATGGAATGGAATGTCTTTTCATCTGTTTGTATCATCTTCAACTTCTTTCATCAGTGCTTTATAGTTGTCAGAGTACAGATCTTCCACCTCCTTGGTTGAGTTTATTCCTAGATATTTTATTCTCTTTGGTGCAGTTGTAAATGGGATTATTTCTTAAATTCTCTTTCTGCTACTTCATTGTTCGTGTATAGAAATACAACTGAAAAGATGGATCTTAAATGAGCATTTGCTAATTTACTATTTTGCATTCTATTTATTCATTAAATCGAGGAAGTTCTAAGAAAATCAAGGAAGTTATGTACTATCTTATTTATGCTAATATTTTTCTCCATAATCACATATCAATCTGCTTATTTTGATATTTTTCCATAATGAATGCCATTATTTAATATAGAAATGATAGCAGAAATTTATCCATTGTCATATCTAATTAAACCATAATATGAGACCAATCTTAATTAAAATTTATGTAAAATTTATATATAAGTGTGTGTGTGTATGAAGCCAATATTTTGTAAAGCATATATATATATATATATATATATATATTTAGAGAGAGAGAGAGAAAATGAGGCCTAAGAATTATTTTTAAATAATTGGTCATACAACCTATATCCTTATTACTAAATTCTAAGTCAATTTTGTTACTGAAAGAGATAATAAAATTCATGCAATAGGTGTCAGCATTAGTACATAAGATTGAGGACATTAGAAGCACATGTGAATTTGCAAAAGAGTACAATTTTTATATTTCTAATTACTTGATATTTTGCCTTTTAAGATAAAGCCTTGTTTCTCATCCACACAAAAGCATTTCAGAAGATTAATTAGGGCTTCATTAATAAATAATTAAGCATTTTATCTCTACATTGCCTGAAAGCAATTGTAAATTACATCTTACCCATGTTGCTGATTCGATGTCCAGCAAACAGACTTGCCTGTGGCAGTTTTGTAATTCCAGCTCATGATATATTAGCCGTACTTTGCTTGCCTTCCAATTCCTCTTAGTTGTTGATAATGCAAATCAAGCCACATGAGTGATAACCTGTCAGGAGACACTGCTTTGGAAAGCCATACTCACACTAATACTAACCATTCAGAATTGTTATATGGAACAGTTCCCTCCATAATTAAGAAGACAAACATGGCAAAGAATATGCTGCTTCATCAAGTTTTGCATGTGAATCATCCCCAAAGTGAACTTTTAAAAAAGAGCCCCATGAGTTCCATCAGGAATGAGGAAAATAAAACATCATGGTGTGTTAACATAGCTAAGTCAGCAAATAAATATCAGATATGAAAAATAAATTTGATATTTAATTATGCATACTGTAAAGTTTATAAGCCAAACTCTACTTGGAAATAATGAAGTATGCATGATTTTACTAGGACAAAATGTGAGTTTATCACCTGACTCCATTACATTGAATTTTAGACATGCTGTTTTCTTGAAGATGACTTTCTCTCTGAGATAACCCAGGCGTGGCATCAACTCACTGACAGCTTGTCTCATTTTTCACTGAACTACTAGCACCTAGACTAGATCCTCATACATACAAAGCATTCAGTAAAAATTGTATTTTAGTAAAATAGCTATAGAAAAATTATTAGATCTTAAAAGCAAATTTATTTAAGCCTTATCATTTAATCTAAGTCACTCATTTCTGTTCAGAAAAACTAGTTATGTCCTGGAGAGGTCCCTTAAGTAGCGAAGAGGAACACAAAGCAGAGCTCTGCCCCTGGAAGAACTGATGATGGAAAGAGAAGACGGAATGTGTGGTAGTTTAAACTGTAAAAGACTGCTGACCTCAAAGAGACAACATAGAGAAATAACACATGCCACACTTTGGTTGAAGCCACTGACTGCAAAGACTAAGTGCAGATCCTACTTCGGAGCCTTTTGAGAGTAGAAAATGAGTCTGCAACTCAGCATGGTCTCCTACTACTTGCTTCCTGAGTATATTGTATAAGACAGGCTCTGAATGAAATTTTGTTTCATTAACTCAACAGTGGATGAAAGGAAGCTTAAAGAAGGGTAGAAATCCTTAACACCTTAGTAATGGAAAAATTTTCACATTGGAACATACATAATTTTTATAGAGGTCATAGTTCATAATAACACCTTACTATTTCCTCAAATGGAAATCATATTGAAGTTTATACGTTTGCCATACATTAAAGTCAATTACTAGTTTATATTGTTCTGCATTACTGTCCTAGAATCATTTTACATCTGTCTCTTGGCAGGTGTATTCACAAAAGTAGATCAAGACACAAATAATAAACTAATCAATATTTTATTCTTTTCTTTAAGGCCTTTTATTTTACCATGCGGGGTTTCAGTACATTAAGCTGGTGCTTTATAATGTGAAACAATTTTGATGATATGCAAATAAGGGACCATTAAAAACAAATGACATGTTTTTGGCAAAGCGTTTGATTGTTTAAATTATCTTTCTGTAACTGAAAATATTCAACATTCATGCATTAAAAGAGTTTGCATTAAACAATAGCTACAAAGTCGAGATGTAGACTCCAGCTTCTCAAAGTGGAAACAGAAGTTAGGTTCTGTAGAGGGCAGATTTCAAAGGACAAAGCTAAACACTCATTAAAAGTTTAAATAGATATGTTGTACCTACTTGGCTGCTTACATAAGTATGAGTGTCTGAGACAGAAAATGAATGTCCCAGGCGGAAGTAAATCAATCTCAAGGGAATTATAATGTAAAGTGGCATAATGATGGGCACACAATGCTCTCTCCACAGCTGTTCTTTCACTTACAACACGAAAGGCAGCACAAGACAGAAGGGAAAGACTGACGAATTGATTGGTTCTGCTGTTTCCTTAGTGTTAATGTGCCATGTCACTTTCTGAGGTTCTTAGATAAGATCCAGTTGCTCCTTAGGCCTTGTTAATTACCTTTCAGATTTCCTTTGTTACAGGATTTGTTCCCGTGAATCTAAGAGACCTTGTCTTGGCACTTGGACAGAAAGGATTGGACTGTTTAACCAGAACTAATGAATATCTTCCATTTCCTTCACGAGAAAGGTAATAAATGTTATGCTGTTTCCTGGATCGCATATGTAAGTGACAGCAAGAAACACCCTTGGAATAGTAATAGTAAAATCGCCTTTGTTAACTCCAAAACATAACAATAGAAATGTGTAGCAATATAATCTGAATCTCTTCTATTTCGTTGTTCTCAGACAAAATACACTGAGAAAGCACTTATGAATTCTGTATAATTCTCATTTTATAATGAAATAAGGGATTTATTCATTTTTTTAGGTTTAATCACAACTGACCAAATGATTCAGACTTTACATTAGACAGTGGCTATCACATAGCACACAACATGCTCATAGAGAAAATGTTGATAGTTACTAACAAAAAAAGATCACTGGTATTCTCTAGCCACTAATGACACATATCAGAGTATGAGGGTGTTTGCACATTATTTTCGTTTGTTGTTTTCTCTTTCTGATTATGTGATTTATCATTGCCATGTTTATGGTTCCTTTCTGTGCAATAAATACGCCTCAAACCATTACTGGCAAACATTCTAATAGTAATGCAACAAAGCAGATTGAAATTTCCATCTTTTGACCATCGATACAAGATTTGTAAGTGTAATAGATTACTTGAGATACCAGTAGATGCTAAAATTAATATCATTTATTCATATATTACTCTAACTTATAGCATATTCCTATATTAAAATCTATTATATTTAAATAAGCTCTTCTGAAATTTTCAGTAATATTCTTCTTCCTGTGGAAATATATCTCTTTACTTGAATGTAATTCTCTACCAAATTTCAAGATTAATATAATTTTATAAAAGTTCCTCTTTGTAAGACAAAAATTTTAGCTTACTTTATTTAATATGGAACCACACCTCCCACACTTACTGATTTGCATTAAAATAAGCTAGGGTTTTAGATGCAGAGTACTACTTTTCAATTCATAGATTTTGTATAATATGTCCTTTTTGCATGACTGGTTTAAATGATTTCAATCATTTTCTTTTCCACATTTCTTATTCTTATATTGTAATCTTCGTTTTCTTTATGATTTAGTTAATTAGAGGATATTTTCTTCCGAACTTATGCGTGCTTTAAAACATCTTGTTTTTTGCTTTTCCTTATGTCAATATTAAAATTATTTCATCCTGCATTTTAGAAGAAGGAACACACCACAGCACAGCAGTTCTGCTCTAAGGCCTGAGGTCCCAGCTGTAATTCCTGTGTCAATCACTTCATACGATCTAGCCTTAGATAATAATTGTAATTCCCCTGTGCGTCAATTTTCTCACTTTTTAAAGAGAGATAACACTAGTTCTTACGGACAGGGATTTTGCTGTGGATAAACTGTGTCCGACACGTAGTGAACCCACAATAAATCATTATCATTGCTAACTCCATTACTTAACACCATGCTGACTTCTGGCATTTATTGCTGAAGAGAAAACCGAAATCCAAGGCAAGTCTGAATGTCATTACATAATGGGTAATGTTTCCCCCCAATTGGATGCATGCAACTTTAATTTATAATTTTAAAAGACAATTATGTTTTATGTTTGGGATTCTTGTTTCATTGATTTTATCTTGAATATGTGGAATTGTTTTGAACTAATTTCTCAGGTTATCTTTCAACTGAGAAAATAGCTTCACCTGGTGTTTTGTAATTAAGAGGTAAATGACACTTGTTCCCGTTCTCTCTTTACTTGCTTATTAATTTATTCTCCTCTCAGAGCTACAGTTACAGCCAGAAGTTAGGTGTATGTGGAAGGTTCTATCCAATTCCCTGTGATAAATGCAGTTGTGCTTTATTGAGGTAGAATTCCTCGTCCAAATTCCTCTGACACAGGGTAGAGTAAAAAGGTCTTGATTCTGTCATCATATACTGTTACTCAAGTGGTTTTTAATTTTAGGAAGCAATTGGAACCCTAGCCCAACCCTGCTCCCACTTTCTGTCCAATTATTTCCATGAATGTGTAGCCTGTGACACCATGTAGAAAAAAAGGAGGGTGATTCCTCAGGAAACAGTATCCCACACTCAAGAGGAAGAACTCAGGTTTCTCATCGATACAATACTTGCATTTATGAACCAGGTGCTGAGAAAATGATTCCAGAATCACGCCCGTTTTCAAATTGTAGTAAGACTACAACATGAGACAGAACCTCTTAAAAAGTTTTTTAGTATAAAATACAGTACTGTTACCAGGCACGATGTTGTACATCAGATTTCTAGAACTTATTTATCTTGTATAACTGAAATTCCGTACATGTTAATTAGTGATTCCCCATCTCTTCCCCACTCCGGGCCCGTAGAAACTACCATCGTATTTTCCCTTTCCATGAGTTTATCTCGTATGCTTCATATAAGTAGAATCATGCAGTATCTGTGCCTTTGTGACTGGCTTGTTTCACTTAGCATAATGTCCTCCAAGTTCATCCATGCTGTCACAAAGGACAGGGTTTCCTTCTTTTTTATGCTTAAGTAATATTCCATGGTATGTCTATATCCCTTTTTTTTTTAATCCATTCATCCATTGATGGATATTTAGGTTGTTTCTATATCCTGGCTGTTGTGAGTCACACTGCAATGCATATTGGAATGCTAATATCTCTTTGAAATCCTGACTTCAATTTTTTGAATAAATACCCAGAAGGGGAATTGCTGGATCCTATGGTAGTTCTATTTTTAATTTTTTGAGAAACCTCTGCACTGCTTTCCATAGTGACTGCACCATTTTGGATTCCTACCAAGAGTGCACAAGGATTCCAATTTCTCCACATCTTTGCCAGCTCTTCCTGACGTTTGTTTGTTTGTTTTGATAATAGCCATCCTAAAAGATGTGAAGTGGTATCTGATTGTGGTTTTGATTTGTATTTCCCTGATGGTTAATGATATTGAGTCATTTGTGTATCTTCTTTGGAGAAATGTGTATTCAAGTCTTCAGCCCATTTTTAAATTGGATTATTCATTTTTATTTGCTACTCAGTTGTAGAAGTTCCTTGCATATTTTGGAAATTAACCCTTTATTGGATATAAGGTTTGCAAACATTTTCTCCCATTCTGTACATTATCTTCTCACTCTGTTGATTGCTTTCTTTGCTGCAGAGAAGCAAGGAACATATTCTGAAGGTTAAGGCATATTTAGTGTGACTTTCCTGAGTAATACTAAATAGCATTTTAAAAAATTTCGGTATTTTATTTTTTAATGTAACTTGTGATACATATATCTGGTAGTTTGTGAAATAATATCCCCCAATATTCTCCATATTAAGTGCTAAATGTCAAAAAATTAAAAAAATAAAATTATGGAATAATTCAACAGGCATTTCTTAAGTAAATTTGAGGAAATATCAAAAATGAAAGCAAAAATAAAATAGATAAAAATGTAGAGAGAAGCAAAGACCATGGATTACTTCAAGAGGGGCAGCTTCCCATTTTCCTGACCATTGCTTTATTTACATATTAAGATAAAAAAAACAACTTTATCTTCCACCATGAAAAAGTCTACCATTTATAATTGAGGTTTTCTTCACTCTAAAACATAGCTTCAAATCTGAAATGTGATTCTTCGCTCCATAACTTTATTTTTAACACCCCAGTTTCTTTTTTTGTTTGCTTTTGGTTTTGTTTTTGCGCTTTTCCTAAAACACTCTACATTGTTCACGGATGCAATATATGCTCTTATTCACTGAGATTTTGGAACTGTCTTCACCTGGCATGGTTTCTTTTTCCTCCAAGTTCTTTTATGTATTTGTTTTGATTTAGTATTTCTTCTTAGACACTTTCTTCAGATATCTGGTTATTCTTGGCTGTGTACTTATAAATGAAGGGAACACTAGACACTGAAGGGAATCTCTGTGCCTGTGTGCACAGCCATCGCCTCTGGCTTTATAGGAGGAATAAGGTGGGCTATTTCATCTGAGAATTCCCTATCAATATCTACAATATGTTTCTCTTGAGTGTTCAGATTTCATGAAGTTTCTTTCAATCTCTAGCTCTGAGGGAATAAACCTTGCTGCCAGTATACTGAGAGTTAAGTTTGGAACTTGTTTCACAATTCCAGTTTTCGCTAGAATATTTAAAATCAGCCAGGTCTGAATTTTCTAAATATCACATGCTTTTGTTTTATTCTCTCCAGGGAATAATTCTCCAGTCTTCTTGTGGCTGTGTTAAATGGGTAATTGCTTCATAGAAGCTTTCAGCTGTGTATCACATTTAATACCCTCCTTAAACCCTATTTCCAGAGGCACCTATTGCCAGATAATCCTGAGGTTTTTGATGTTTTTTTATTTTAAGTCGTGCTGCTTTTCACCTTCTCCCACTGAAAACTTAGGGTTGCCAGATACGATACGGGACTGTCTGTTATATATGAATATACTTTTATTCTAAAAGAAGTGTTCATTGTTTTTCTGAGATGCAGATTTAACTAGATACCATGTATTTGCATTTGCTAAATATTGCCATCCTATTTAAAATATGACCTCCTCGGGTTTGCTCAATCAGCTACTACCTACTATTTATTTTACAGTTGCCAAAATTTGTAGCTATCATTACACTCCTGTTCTCTTTGTACTTGTGTGTTTACACCTTAAAAATCTGTTTGCTATCATTTTAGTGTGGCTTGAAGAAGAAGCAGATCTTTTCTTGTTCTGTCCGCTATCTTAATCAAAAGCAGTTGTTTTCAATGTAAATCTCAAGATGCCTTCTTCATTACCAAAAGAGAAGCTTGAATCCTCTTGATTTAACCATGCTTAGAAATATATTAGCCACCTGATATATACATTAATTCTCGTTTAAAGTGATGTCATCAGTAGGATTGCAATGTCACCAAGTCCAATAGAAACAAATTTTATAAGCTGTGAATGTGAATTTTTGGACATGGAAGCTGAGACATGCATTTTATATTTATTACTGTCACTTAAAGAAATAGTCTCATAAAATAGGAAAGATGAAAATATAAATCTCCTCAGGAGTTTTTGTTAATTCATTGATCTGATTGACAGTTTTAGCAGAGTGCTATGTGAGTTTGGGCATAAGACGATTATTCGTGGATTCATTATATAAAGTTCATGCCAAGTTTAATCTACAATCCAGTCCATAAAATGATTTATAAGAGAAATATTTGAAAGTTTTCTGGGACTGGATAAGATCTTAAAGACCATTTTTCCTCTGTCTTCTGATGGGTCATTATATAACTCTTGTCTCCTTCACAAGTTCCAACTTTTTGACTTAGTAAAGCATATGCATTTTTAAGTAAAGTCTTAAAAATAACACAGTGTACAACATACCAGTTGGGATGCCTCCTCTGAATTCTAAGAATAATTTAAGTTTAAAGTAACCTGATTTTATATAAAACCTTAATCCCTTAATTTCTTACCATTAACACTCATTCTCTCCTCTTCAAACGCAGTTTGAATTTAGGCATAAAGTATTCATTTAGAAGTGATATAATGCACAGAAGTTTTTATTTTCCATCCTGGGACATCTTTAGTGAATTTTGATGGTTGAGGAAAGCTAACCATAGATTAACAGTGTCCACCAGTTTTGTGAAATTTTTGTCAGAACCATTTCTATTACTCTAAAATCATCTTGGATACTGGTTTGTTTGTTTGTTTTTTTAAGATTTTATTTATTTATTTGAGAGAGAGAGACAGAGAGCATGAGCAGAGGGGAGGAGGCAGAGGGAGAAGGAGAAGCCGACTCCCCGCTGAGCAGGAAGCCTGACGTGGGGCTAGATCCCAGGACACTGGGATCATGACCTGAGCCAAAGGCAGATGCTTAATTGATTGAGCCACCCAGGTTCCCTTCATCTTGGATACTGTCATGAGAAGTTGCCATTTCCTTCATTTCCTTTAGGGAACTCTCTGGAATATTGTTTATATTCCAAAGTCCTTTTTTTATTTTTATTTATTTTTTATTTATTTTTATTTATTTTTTTTTAGAGAGCGAGCGTGAGAGGGGGTGGGGGCAGGGGAGAGGAAGATAGAGAATCCTAAGCAGGCTCCATGTTGAGAGCAGACCCTGATGCGGGGTTCCATCTCAGAACCCTGAGATCATGACCTGAGCCAAAACCAAGAGTTGGATGCTTAACCTACTGAGCCACCCAGGAGCCCCTATTATAAAATCCTTTAGCTTTTAGTCTTAAGGACGGCATTTGACTTCTATTACATGGACTTTTTATATGTAGTCCTGTGTGTCTGTGTGTGTGTGTGTGTGTGTGTGTGTGTGTGTGTGTAATACAGGGATCCCTGGTGTGTTTGTTTCTCATTTCGACAGTTAACATTATTGCACTCTGACAATTGGGTCTGTGTTACCATCTGTCACTCGGGGAATGTGTCTGTCAATTAGCACTTCTACAGCACTGTCGACCCACCAAACTTACCAGGAAAATAGCTTGAAAGCTACTGTCAAGAGGAAATTGAACTAGGTATCGAGTTCTTTGGAAGTACATTTATTTCACAGCATCTGCGTGTCAAGTAGTGAAGAATGCCCTTTCTAACTAGGTGAGAAAGTGAAATTTGTCTTTTTAGAGAAACTTCCATAAAGTAGGATATGCTCTTCCAGCAATACCAATCGATCTATAACATGTTTTCAAATTTATTCATTTATTTATATACAATTTTGAAGTATGTTCGAAAAAAACGCATCATAATTTTTTTAAACAACCCTATATTTACGAAATAGCTAGTACCTTTATTTTGGAAATGACTTAATGGAAATCTCTGATATTTCACTCATCCCACTATAATCTAACCCATAATATCTTAAGGTTAAACTATTAAGGGTGAATATCTTTTCCAAAAAAACATTTCCTTGTATAATGACTAGATGTTTTTCCAAAGTTCATTTTAGAAGATTATCCATAGACTCTGGTCAATAACAACCTACTTATGAAGGATAGATTTCTAAAACAAACACACTGGAGTCACTGTGAAGGTCTAAGTGAAAAAGATTTCTCAGTTGCCCTTTGTTCTGCTTGTTCAAATGCGTCCTATAATTATACATTTTAGAACCTGAAAATAAAATTTCTTTAGTCCAAGAGTCTCATCAACAAGCTTTGTTATTTATGTTTCCAGCACTAAATAGAATAAATGAATTTACATACAACTGTGCATGTGTGTGTGTGTGTGGTGTGTGCACACATTAACACATGCATATATCTTCACAGTTTCACGCTAAAGGGACTCTATTGTTCTCTTAAAGTAATTTAATCTGCTTTTATAATTTTCTATTTTTTCTAACCTGACCTACTGCAGGGGAGTACACATACATGTGTATGCATACAGGGGAGTACACATACATGTACATGCATACAGGGGAGTACACATACATGTGTATGCATACAGGGGAGTACACATACATGTGTATGCATACACACACATATATTCAGACACGACCTTTTATGTAACTCTGGGTATATGTATATGTACATAAATGCATGTATTCATCTGTAGAATAGGTTAGAAAAAATAGAAAATTACAAAAATAGATTAAATTACTTTTTTTTTTTTTAAGATTTTATTTATTTATTTGACAGAGATAGAGACAGCCAGTAAGAGAGGGAACACAAGCAGGGGAAGTGGGAGAGGAAGAAGCAGGCTCACAGCAGAGGAGCCTGATGTGGGGCTCGATCCCATAACGCCAGGATCACGCCCTGAGCCGAAGGCAGACGCCCAACCGCTGTGCCACCCAGGCGCCCAGATTAAATTACTTTAAAAGGACAACAGAGCCCATTTAGCGTGACAACTGTATGTACACTTGTTAATATGCAGTGGTTTTGGAGTCAAACAATGGCTCAGATCCACCATGTTGGCAGTGCAATAGCAAACTTTTTTTTTATATCTCTCAGCTTTAGGTCCCTGATCTATAAAATGAGAATGGGAACATTTTCATGAGTATTCAATAAGGTAATAAATTGAATGTGCCCACCTAGAAAATGGTACATGGTAAGAACTCAGTTAATGTTAGCTAAAAATTGGTAAAAATTGTTTTACACATCTCAGGTACCTCTAAAGGCATAATTATATTGTCAGACAGTAAAAAAAAAAAATTCATAATAATAACATTGAGTCATCTGAGTCATACATATCCTTAGATTTTATAATGAGAAAAGAAAATTATAAAATTTTCTTATAAAATAATAAATAAAATAATAAGAAAAGAAAAGAAAATCCATTCTTCTCTTGTTAGATAGTGAAACTAAACCCCTTAAAATCCTTGATGAAGAAAAATGTAATTATTTTCAATTTCCTATGTTAATTGAGTTACAGGAAAGCATAATAAGTTCTTGAAAACACTTCACATCATATGTAATATTTCTGTCGTTGTTGTCTAGCTTCCAAGTTATTTCAATTATTGGTATCAGCCCTTCAAATCACTAGGATGGTGTGTTTCAGCATAGCTCCTAGAAAACTAACTCTGCATGCCACAAATTGATCATCATCGTCACATACCTAGAAAAACGGTGCTTGTAACCACGAAAGACCATACTTACGCTGGTGTTCAAGGGATGTCTTTGAGGAATATGAAATTTTTGATAAGCCGCAACTTGGAGCCTTCCCAAATCTGACACCATTGCCACCAACTGAAGTGTTTTTCACATGAAAACCTACTGAGGTCAGTAAAACTTTTCGCCAGTTATATTTGATGTCGTTTGCTGAGAATGTTTCCTTCAAACATTTGGAAGTAGATTGTATTTCTGTAAGGTGTATATTTTAGAGGGCTCATTTTTATCTAACTTCCAGCTTTATCCTCTGTGGGACTTCTTTACATGTCTGCTCTATTTTTATTATCAAGGAAAATATTTATGCTTTTCAATGCAAGGTAAAATAAGGAAATATTTCAGTAAAACACAAAAGAGGAATTGTTGCCTTTTGTGTCAGTTTGAGATTCTCCCCAATATTATAAAACACAGCAGTATTAACTCAGAAGGCTTCTCTGTGATTTTTCCAGTACATCAGTCTCCACACTCTGATTTTGCCCATTAGTAAAGTGATTTTATTTGTTTGTTTATTTATTTATTTATTTTGAGAGAGAGAGAGAGAGGACGTGCATGCACATGTGCGAGCAGGTGGAAGGTGGGGTGAGGGGCAGAGGAAGAGAGAGAGAGAATCTTAAGCAGGCTCTACATCCACCCACTCAGGGCTTGATCTCACAACCCTGAGATCATGACCTGAGCTGAAATCAAAATGTTTAACCACTGAGCCACCCAGGTGCCCCAATTAGTACAGCAATTTTTAAAAAAACATACCTGGATTTGAATGTCAAACGAAAGTTTTCAATATCCATTATGACATTTGGTAGGATGGTGCTAATTGTTTGCTTCATCAGACAGAATTGCATTTTATACATAAGAATTATTTAGCTGCTACAATTTTTTTGGTTTTTTTCCCCTTTTCTTCTTACTCTTAATCTCTCTCTCTCTCAATCTCTCTCGCTCTCTGTCTTCCTTCCATAAGGGAAAAATGCAAACCTGAAGAGCCAAGAGTAGATGAAGTGAAAGATAATAAATAAGAGCAAGAGAATGTTGGAGGGACATCAGCAAGATGGCAAATTAGGTGGTTCCTGACGGCAGTGCCTGTCACAGAAAAAGCAACTTACAATTATGCAGAGACGAGACAACTTTGCAAAGATGTTAGAAACTGGGAATGAAGCTGATGAACCCCCTCAGACCATAAAAATGGAGAAAGCCTACATTAAGAAGGTAAGAAGAGTTGTTTCACTTTGACTTCATTGTTCCTCTCCCAAGCTGGTGAAGCGCTCCATTGGGTGGTGGGGGGGGGGGTGCCCAGGCCTGTAGTTTCTTCAGTGGGAACATGCGAACCTAAAGTGGACATTCAAATTCCCCAGCATTTGGGGATGGTTTTGGGTAGGCACACGTAGGTATTGCCTCATGTGATTCACCTGGGGAATCAGCTAGAGACTGAGAAGGGTGGGGCGCTCACAGCAAAGAGCATGTGGATCTTTGCAGACTGAACTTCTCTTAGTGATGAAACCCAAATAGACCCCAGCCAGTGGTTCTGCCCATCTGCAGAGCAAAACTGGGGCACCATCCACCCTGGGAGCTCTGTTGGCAGTTCTGCCCAGTTTGGGTCCTCAGCCACTGAGCCATCATGACTGATCAGATGATTTTTTGGCCTTTTCTGGACAGGGAGCCAAGGCAGTTTCCCCACCCAACTGTTGAACATAGCATCTGGCCCCACCTAATTTGGAAGTCTGGATAATAATTCCAGGCAACCTTGGAGCTCAATCTATGTTACCGCGGGGCCACAAAGCCCAGCTACAGCCCAAACTGGTAGTTGAGCTCAGCCAACAGCCCCACGCAATTGCTAAGCACAGCCTGCAGCTTTGCCAGGAAGAAAGCCAGTGACCCCAACTGACCTTGGAGGAGAGCGTCTAACCCTGTCCAAATGTGGGGTACAGCTGATGGCCCCACTCAAGCAGGGTGCCAGGCCAGCAACCTTGCACATCAGGGGAGCACAGCTAGCAGACTGACCATTAGCAAATCATCAACTATAGCCATGTCCCACTTTGGGGCACAGCCGGTTCACCTTCCTGATCACAGCAGGGCCTAAGGCTCTGTATAATTGCAGCACCCAATAACCTAGAAGAAATGGATAAGTTCCTAAAAATATACAGACTACTTAGACTGAGTCATGAAGAAATAGAAATTTGAACAGACCACTAGTCTGCAAGGAGATTGCATGAGTAATCGAAAAGCTCCCAACACAGAAAAGCCCAGGACCAGATGGTTTCACTGGTGAATTCTACTAAACATTTAAGAAAGAATTCATGCCAATCCTTCTTGAATTCATCCAAAAAAATTAAAGAGAAAAGAACACTTCCAAACATATTTTATGAAGCCATAATTACCCTATACCAAAACCAGATAAGGACACTATAAGAAAAGGAAATTACAAACTTATATCCCTGATGAATACGATGCAAAACTCTCAAAATTCTAGCAAACCAAATCCAAAAGCACATTAAAAGGATCCTACACCATGATCATATGGGATGCAGAGATGATTCAACATATACAAATATATCAATACATGTGATACACTGCCTTAATAGAATGAAAAATAAAAATCATGCGATGGTCTCAATAGATGCAGAAAAAGCATTGACAAAATTCAATCCTTTCATGGTAAAAAACATCAACAAATTAGGCATAGACATGATGTATGTTGACATAATAGAAACCATAAATGAAAAGCTCACAGCTAACATCATATTTAACAAGTGAAAGATTGAATGCTTTTTTTCTAAGATCAGGAACAGAACAAGGGTACACACTCGTGTTACTCCTATTCAATGTAGTACTGGCAGTTTTAGCCAGAGAAATCAGGAAAAATAAAGAAAGCATACAAATCAGAAAGGAAGAAGTAAAATTGTTTCTGTTTGCATTTTTATACACTAACAATGAACTGTCTGAAAAAGAGAAAATCCCAAGGTCTTACCATTTTTTATAGTGAGCCACCAAACAAGCCAGTCAACGTTTACTGGAAACAAGCTGTCCCATGAGATTCATGCTGTATTTACCTTGACTTATTTATTTAACTATATGAACAGTTACAGAAACTAGTCAGTATCAGGGAATAGAACAGACTTGCAGTTTGGCATTCATCAAAAATGTGCAGGAATTTTCAGGGCCCCTGCTGGACTGCTTCACTTAGTAATTTCGTTTTGTTTGTCTGGTTATATTTTTCTTTTAATCTCAGATGCACAGAATTGAGGAAAACATATGTTCACTTTAGACCCAGTATTTTAGCTGAACTCTCATACTATAGCCCTAGGCTTTGGTTGATTATATTGGATTCTTTACTTAATAATTTCATTTTGAAATAATGATAATTCTTCTCGTCTAAACCTGAACAATAATTTTTTATTAAATTCACCGTAATCATTAAAATATTTATGATGATAACAGGCATGACTGTCCTATTCCTGACTGTTATTGAGAAAATTCTTCATAGATCTCTCATTTCTGCATGTCATACAAAATGAGACACTAACTTCCTTTGTCCTGTACTCTAATTTCAAGCATGTCTATATAGCAAATAGCCCTAAAAGATAAAGATAGTGTCTTCAACTGGAACAAAGAGCAGTCATTCTCATTGTCCAAAGTAATAAACAATGTCTCAATGTGGAGCAAAATGTAGACATGGTTACCACCCATTATAATGGCTCCTAGTTTCCTAAGCTCAGGGTTCTTCTAAATGTAACCAGTCACATGTACAAGTATCCATTGGTTCTGGGGCAAGTTGAACAGACAAAAATAAGTGGATGCTTATATTACTTATTGTACTGTGAAAAAAAATGAAGACCTTTCTGTTAGACTCAGAAATTATGTGCTCTATCAGCAGTCAGGAAATAGTGGCAGATTAACTTGTAACATCTCCCTTAGAGCAAAATCTCAGACCATTCATACTTACAATTTTGCCAATCAGAACGGGATTCTGTGAGAGCTACGACTTTATGGAAGAGAAAGGACAAGGTTCCTGTGTGTTAGATTCAGTGATGTAAAAAGATTCCCAGAGATCCAGCAATTTTATGAGGCAGATGAATGCCACCTAAAGATGGTGTACCATGCTAAAGGCATTGTCAGCCTGTGACCCCGAATTGATGTAGGTCACTTGGAAGGACAAAAATTGTAAACATTTTTTCCAGGGGTACCGCGTGTACTTCAGGAACTCCACCTCTTGTGTGAGGGCCCAGCGTTAATTTTTAATGTGCCACCCTGCCCTAAACATAATGACTTCTACTATGAAAGTATCGCAGAAGACATTCAAGTGTACAAGGAAATTCCACTAAAGATCACGTAGTTTTCAGATGTCAGCAGAAATATCTCCAAAATAAAGATACCCTTGTTTGCTTAGGGGAGCTTTCCAGAGCAATGGAATATTACTCAGCCACAAAGAAGAATGAAATCTTGCCATTGGCAACAGCATGGGTGGATCTAGATTGTATAATGCGTAAATGAAATAAGTCAGTCAGAGAAGCCAAATACCATCTGATTCTAATCATGTGTGGAATTTAAGAAAGAAACAATAAGCAACAAGAAAAAAGATACCAACAAAACCAGATTCTTAACCATAAAGAACAAACTGCTGGCTACCAGGGGGAGGTGATAAGGGGATGGGTGAAATAGGTGAAGGGGATGAAGAGTACACTTATCATGATGAGCACTGAGTAACATATAGAATTATTGAATCACTATATTATATACTTCAAACTAATATAACACTTTATGTTAATTATATTGGAATTAAAATAAAAAAATAATAAAAAGTATAAATAAATAGATAGATAGATAGATAGATAGATAGATAGATAGATATTTTTTTTTAAAGACTCATTATCCCTACAATGGGATGATCCAGTGAGAAAAGCTGAAATGATCAATGAAACCACTTCAGCTATACGTAGCATTTAGGTCAGTCTCTGCATTACTGACCAAGGTTGCTATGGATGACAAAATTGTCCTAGACTTCCAACTTTTGGGAAAGGCACTGTTTGTGCAATAGCTAATGCAATCAGTGCATTGGGGCAGAAGGAAAGACCAGTTTAAAAAGGTAAGGAGGAATACCCCGATGGTTTTCTTCAGCTGCTTTGGGTCCAGAACCTGGGGATAAGTTTGAGCTCAGTACTGCAGTTTAGTGTGTTCTTGCTGCTTGGAGTCCTGTTAATAGTAGTCTTAATTAAATGCTCTATGAAGCAAATTGAATAGATTTGATACCAGTCTCTGTTTGGTTAATCAGAGTAGCCACCAGGGTGGAGTACTTATGGGAAAATTAACCTGAGGCCAAGATGGTTTATGACTAAGGGGTACCTGCTGTTGGAAGGCAATTCTTCATGGATATCTCATGTGTCTGCATATCTCATGAAAGGAATCATGACTGCCTTTAGTCAGGACTATTGCTAAAGGATGTTTATAATGTAAATAGCCTTGTAAGTTGGGAGGGGTGATTCTCTAGGTAGGAAAGGGTGACTGTGCTTACATAGAACCTTGAAATGTAGAGATAATGGTTTTTCTCCAAAGTAAAGGGCAGGCATTCTTATTGTCCAGCATGATAAAGATAACATCTCATGTTGAAGCAAAGGAGAAGCATGTTTACTAAGTATTATAATAGACTTGGGTTCCTAAGTTCAGGGTTCTTTTCCTATAACATAGTCCACTGCATGGAGAAGACTCCATCTAGGGCCATTTAGTTGCCTCTATGGAATGTGGGGATAAGGGGAACTGACAAAATATGCTAATGCTCAGAGTGCTTGCTGTACTGTGATTAATACAGTCCTTTGTCTTGAATCTTAAGAGTTCCATTTCTTCCATCAACTTCGGTGAAACTGGCAGGTACATTGTAGGTTTCTGTACTTTTCTATATTTGATAAGATATTTTTCTGTTATAAAATGTTTTGTGATAGATACTTTTTTCAAATGAAATAATTTTATTTCTATTTTTAGTTTAATGAAACAGAATTCATCAAATGCTTTTTCCACATTCCTTGACAATTTTCTAAGTTCATTGGTGAAGTGATTTTCATAAACACATTTCTGATATTAAATCACTCTTATATTCCCAGGAAAAAAACCCAATTTGATCACAGTACATTACTCTGTAACTGCATCGTTGACATCATTTGGTTAATATCATTTAGGAGTTCTGCTTCTATTTTCTCATGCAAAATTTGCATTATCCAAGTTTTGGCTCCCCAGCTGACAGAGGGATGGCTCTTCTGGTGGGAAGGGCCTGTGGAGCTTGACTATCCTTTCAAAATTGTAAACCAAATGTGATATTCCATTCTTGGGGGAACTACAGAAAGAAGTACCACTATCAATTATTTGAAAGGTACAGAAATGGGACTCCTGGCATTTCTTTATTTCTCTCACTTGATTAACTTTTGAATGTGTGAAGATTATATAATTTAAACTTGGATTTGCTGTTAAAGATACTACCTCATATCTGGGGAAAAAAAAATCACTTCCTGGAATTTGGTATGTAGCTATTTTTCCTGGTAAATATTTTCCTTCTATATCTCTTGTATTTGTCAGGGTTCTCCAAGGAAACAGAACCAATAGAATAGAATAGAATATATGAATATAAATATAGTTATTTAGATAGATGTGTATTATAAGGAATTGGCTCAATTGATTATGGAGGCTGAGAAGTCACTTGATCTGCAGTTGGGAAGCTCCAATCTGGGTACAAAGACCTGAGAACCAGGAAAACTGATGGTGTAAGTTACAGTTTGAGGGCAGGAGACTGATTTTGCTTCTCAAGCAGTCAGAAAGGGAGTGAATTCTTCCTTCCTCCATCTTTTTATTTTATTCGAGCTCTCAAGGGATTGAATTATGGGACCCACACTGGGGAAGGCAGTTTCTTTCACTCACTCTACCCATTCAAATGCTAATCTCATCAAGAAACATCTTCACAGACAACACAGGAATAATATTTCACCAAATACTTTGGCACCCTATATTTCACTCAAGTAGACACATTAAAGATAATTATCACATCTATAGACAAGAAAAACTGGACTGGAATTTATTTCACATGGTAGTGAAAGGTGTGCTTTCAGAGCAGTGTATCTGCCTGGTCTTACCTTGAAGATATTTCAACTATCTTGGTTTTTGCCAGATTTTAGTAAACAAGAACATTTATTATCTCAATATACCACAGAATATTACAGTGTTTCTCAGAAATCACAGTACTTACTACACCTGGTAAGCAGAAAATAGAAGCCATCTTAGAAGCTTTAATAAGTCATATGAATGATAGATCTTGGGTGAAAAACCTCAATAAAAATTCGAGAACCAGCCTCTTTGGTTAGGTTACCAGAGACACAGTAGTCTATCTGCAAGATGGACCTGTACCACCTGTCAGCAAGAAAAATTCCAAAGTCTGGTGGTAATCTTTATTTTTTAAAGAAACATATACATATTTAAATGTGCTTTTCTGAGTCACTTACCAAGTAGCCAATAAAACTTGGAGTTTTAAGAAGCCACATTTAGACCTCAGTGCAAGTTTCCTTCTGTTTGGATGTCCAAAGTAGATCTAAATGTGCTTCAAGCATCTATGGCAGTGGTTGGAAAATTACAACCTGATGGCTAAAACCAGCTCATGGCTTGTGTTTGTACGTAGTTTCATTGGAAGAAGACACTTGATTCCATATTTTTTAGGTCTTGTTTTGCATTACAACAGTAGAGTTAAGTGGTTGTGACAGAAACCACATGGTCTTCAAAGTCTAAAATATTTACTATTTGGCCTTTTACATAAAATGCTTGTGTATCTCTGGTTAATGGCAATTAGAATTCATATAAACATTTACAAAGAACTCTTCTCCTTTGCTGGTGGGCCTTGCTAGAGAACTGATGGCCTCACCTTGCCACACCAAGTGACATTGTAACCTGAGCTGCCCATCATAAATTAGGCATTTTCTGATTCACTTAGCCATGATGTTAGGTGTAGAGCAGCTCTATATTATCAAGCGGTAGTGGAAGATTTAAATGTCACAAGCAGACAGGTCAGATTCCCACAGCATCTATTCTTGTTGCTTGTATTTGTCCTTTCGTTAACACCTGTGTCTTGTAAATGTAACCATGGTAGTCTTGGAAGCACAATGATCACTTCACATGTTTTGTACTTTTGCTCCACCAGCCCTAGGGATGGTAGCAGCTTCCAGCTCTTCTTAATTTGTGGGGTAGAACTTATTATTCTCCTTTTGTTTCTCCAGCACTTTCAATACTTTTGTAAACAAATTCCATATTCCATATCCTCTATTTGATGTTTCCAGAGTTTTCCTGCCTAGACGCTAATATGACCTTCATATAACTCTTTTGATGATGTTATGCAGTGAAACTTTTCTGTACGAAATTGTAATGATGGATCCATGTCATTATATTTGTTAAATATAATGTTTTCCTGCCTAGACACTAATATGACCTTCATATAACTCTTTTGATGATGTTATGCAGTGAAACTTTTCTGTACGAAATTGTAATGATGGATCCATGTCATTATATTTGTTAAAGCCCATATGGTGGATTTTTTAAGACCCGTATGGACTTCGGGTGATAATGATATGTCAGTGCAAGTTCATCAGTTGTAACAAATGTACCGCTTTGATGGGGGATGTTGTTGGATGGGTTGTGTATAAGGGGGGACAGGAGGCATATGGGAACTCTTTGTACTTGCCACTTAATTTTGCTGTGAACCTAAAACTGCTCTAAAAATATGGTTTATTATTTAAAAAAACAAGTCATCTGATTTTGCTAATGATATATGTGCCATTAAAAATTCTTTAGACAAAAATCCTTTTTTTTTTTTTTTTTACATTATCTAGAACAACATTCGAAGTTAGGAAATATTTTTTTGCCTACAAGTTTAGTAGAAATGGCTTTTAAAACAATTTGACTACTATTATGATCTGGAATTACTCATAGCGCCAGATACGAATCTAGTCAGCTAGGGTTATTGAAGTTATTCATTCAAAAATATTATATTAATTTTTAAAACCTATTATATCTATAGTCGCTTCTCCCTTTTTCCTTTTTTATTCTAGTTGGATTAGTTTTAATTTTTTTTCATCCATTTGTCTTATGTTTAATCATGTTGTTAGTCTTTGTCCATAGTATAGATTTTTGTTCACAATTATGTGGGATTTTTAGCTACCTTTTATTATGTATCTCTAATTTTATTGTGTTGAGGTCAGAGAATAGCATTTCCCTAGATTCTTTGGATTGTGGCCTAGTTCAGTAGTTCGTTTTTATGAATGATCCGTGGATGCTTTTCAGAGTTCAACCGGAAAAACAGAACCAGTGGGAGATATATATATATTAAAAGAGTTAGTGTAAGAATGTGAATTATGGGGGCGCCTGGGTAGCGCAGTCGTTAAAGCGTCTGCCTTCGGCTCAGGGCGTGATCCCGGCGTGGCGGGATCGAGTCCCACATCGGGCTCCTCCGCTATGAGCCTGCTTCTTCCTTTCCCACTCCCCCTGCTGTGTTCCCTCTCTCACTGGCTGTCTCTCTGTCACATAAATAAATAAAATCTTTAAAAAAAAAAAAAAAAAAAAAAAAAAGAAAAGAATGTGAATTATGTGATCATGAGGCCTGACTAAGCAAGTTCAAAATCCATGGGGCAGACTGTCAGGAAAGGCAGTCCGGAACCCTAAAGCAAAAGCTGAAGCTCTTGTCCATAAGCAGAATTTCTTCAGGGAAGGCTCAGCTTTGCTTTTAACTAGTTGTGTTAGACCAACCCAGATTATGTCCCTTAAAGTTAACTGATATACATTTTAATTACAACTACAAAATATCTCCTCGGCAATACAAGAATAGTGTTTGATTTAATAACTGGAAACTGTAGGTCTTTTTGAAGTAAACACACAAAATGACCATATTCATATGCTAAAAAATGTGCATTCTATGTTATTTGGCTGCAAACTTTATTTCATCTCTCTGTATTTATGCAAAAAGCTGATAGCTACTAATTTATTTTGAGGCACTAATTTAAGTAATGTGCTCTTTTTGTCAATTAGAACATCCCCCTAGTGTTTTTCATATCACGTTCAGATTTGTCAGTTATGAATGTTACCATTGTAGGTATTTTGATATTTGCCTAGGATGTCATAATCTGCCTGTATCATCAGCTCAGGAAATGAAAAAACAAACCAAAAACCAGAAAGAAACCAACAAAAACAAAACCCTAATATTCTCTTTGTGGTTGTCTTCAGTGCATCTATCACAGCAATGCGCTTTTGGGTTTTGTTTTATCTAAGAATCTCAGGATTTTCTGTCATGGTCATTGTAGTGACTGCAAGCCCTCGCATGTTTCAGAGCATGCTTCACTGAAAGGAGCCCTCTTTGAGGTCCGTGAGTTTCTGCTATGTCAAATACGGACTCAACCCTACAGTGTTAACTATGGGCTCTCAGTAGGGCACCTCACTTTATACATACCCCCAAAACTGCTCTTTGTAAAAAATTTTCTCATTCTGATATAATTATATTGCTTAAAAGGTGAAGTGAAGAACTGGCAAAATGATGCCAGGTAGCCTGTCTATACTGATTGTTTTTGGATCCTCCCCATACCAAGCAGATTCATTATAGTCATAATACTACCCACTGCCTTCAGCTGATATCACTGCTTTTTGAAAAGCAAAGAAGCAAACACTGATCCATGCAGGCGATGTAGAGAAAAGAAAGGGCACAACTCAAAAGCTCTTTCTTACCTTATCTTCTCCTTATGGCACCCGGCTGTCTCCTTCTTTGGGCTCCTTTCTGAAGGACCCAAACATCTCATAGAATCACAAGCCCATATTTTATTTTCTTATACTATGAATAAAATCAAGGATAAACCTAATTGTACTGGCTAGAAAATTAAAACTTTTGTATGCTATTTTACAGATTTATGTTTTTAGGCCTAAGAGCTACTCCACTACTGTAATGTTTCAATGATATTTATAGATATGTCAAAATATTACACATTGAAGTGACAAGATTGATTTTAAAGTGGCTTTTTATCAATTTATTTCTACTTTGCTCTACGGTGGAATATTGTAAACTTGTTAAAACACACAGAATATGAATCGAACAGAAGCTCTAATATTCTAAGTTTTCTTTAAAGAGAAATTCACCTGTTTTCTTAGAAAAATTAAATTCATTTTCTAATGTGCATATACTGGTTTGTTATTCACGGCTGTAGGCTCAGAGAATAGCTCTGCAGCCAAAAACGTAGGAAGTTGATCATCCTCCCCAGACCTATGTCTGCATGCTCTTCTCTTCCCTCCTCCACCTCACCATCGTCTTCTTACCTCTGCTTCTTGGATACTCACTATAGTTGCTGTCCATTCTCACTTCTTAACGCTAGTACTCACCTCCGTTTGTCATGGGCCAGGACAGGTTTAAACCATCCCTTGAGAATTTTAAAATGGCTGTTAAAATTGAACGTTGGTAAGATAACCTAGATAGCGGCTAAATCAAAATAATTTATGTGAGTGTGAGAATGTCTGGGATCAAAACTGTGGGGGTGTTGATATGACTTTCAGAGGTCCTCTCAATTACAGTGATATGGCAGCATGTAACTCTTCACAGTCATAACCCTGTGGACCACAGAAAATGCAATGCAGTCCATTGTAAAGCCAGCTTATGGGCTGGTAAAAGAGGAGGCCATATTGTCCATGCAACATTGCTGTTAATATTATTATAAAAATATTAATGCTAACATTTTAGCAATTGCATTCAATTTGAGTATGCAATTTCTTCACAGATACCTACAAGCACTCATGATTGCATGGATGTTTTATGGCAGCAGTAAATTAACTCACAAGGTAAATTAGTAACAACATATGCATTTACCTGTGGTATACAAATTTAACAAAAATGGATCTGTTGTTGAAACTATTTTCACTGCAGGAAATAGACCCTAATCTTTAATATGAGTCTATGAATATAGGAAGACATGATATTTACTTAACAGTTTCCAATGAAATTATTCATAAATTTTAATGAGTATTAAATTTTAATAGCTATCCAGTTTTATTAAATTTTAATTATATAAGTAATGGATGAATATGTTCTCTCTTATAACATATGCATATTATTAATAAAATTAAAACTACTCCCTAATTGTCATTCTGTACTGTAGTCACCTCTCTTCCTCACCAGAGTTGATCATTATTTTCTTGCATCATTCTTGACTGATTTTTGAAATTTTATGTATAGTTAAAAACATTGTGAAGACCAATAGACAATATTTTGTTAAACTTTCTGTATTTTTTCAGATAAATTCTATCTTACTTTAATACTCTTAGGAGCTCACTTGTTTTTAACCAACTTTTTTTTCCTTGAGAATATTCATATTAAAACATGCAGATCAAACATTCCTTTATACATGCTTTCTGTTGAACTGTAGAAATGCACCATATTTGATTTAGACGTTGATTTTTGTTGAACATTTAGATTGTAAGTTTTGTTTTTTATGTACTAAATGATGCAGTTAGTATCTGGGATGTCTTGTGTATAGTTGGAAGTTTCTCAAAGTTAGACACTTGAGGTTGAAGTTCTGGGACATAGAAATATTCTTAGTTTTAAGTGATGGTACTAAGGCACTGTGATGTTGTGATTTATAATAAAAAATGTTTATTTGGTCTTTCTCCCTTTTCCTGTAACACAGCTTCAAAAACCTTTGTAATTTCCTAAGCAATAAGAGTCATGGGAGTATCTTTTGTTATAATATTTGGGCTTTTTTGTCTTCAAATCACTACAGTTCTTTTTTTTTTTTTTTTTTAAAGATTTTATTTATTTATTCGACAGAGATAGAGACAGCCAGCGAGAGAGGGAACACAAGCAGGGGGAGTGGGAGAGGAAGAAGCAGGCTCATAGCAGAGGAGCCTGATGTGGGGCTCGATCCCGTAACGCCGGGATCACGCCCTGAGCCGAAGGCAGGCGCTTAACCGCTGTGCCGCCCAGGCGCCCCCCCAAATCACTACAGTTCTTGAACTCCTTCCAGAGTGAAAAGGTGAAAATGTCTTTTCTTATTCATAGCAAGCTTTTTTTAACCACACTTGAGTTCAGGTTAATAAGGTGACTTTTGGAAAAGCCCTAAGGATGGAGCCCCATTGCCAGGGGAACCACGCACAGATTCAGAGTTAGAACTTTTAGCCCACTTCCCTACCCCTGGGTAGAGGATAGGGGCTGGAGGTTGAGGTAATCACTAATGACCAGTAATTTAATCGATCATGTCTAGGTAATGAAGCCTCCATAAAAAATTCTAACTGAAGAGGTTTGGAGAGCTTCTAGGTTGGTGGGCATGTGGAGGTGCTGGGGGAGTGGTACTCTCAGGGAGGGCGTGGAAACTCTGTGTCCCTTCCCCCATACCATGCCTTGTGCATCTCTTTTATCTGGCTGCTCCTGAGTTATAATCTTTGTAATAAACCAGTGACCTGGTAAGTAGACTGTTTTCCTGGGTTCCGTGAGCCATTCCAACAAATGATTGAATCTCATGAGGGGAGTCATGGGAAACCCTGATTTACAGTTGGTCAGTCACAAGTCTACATGATAACCTGGACTTGCAGCTGGCATTGGAAGTGGGGGCAGTCTTGTGAGACCAAGCCCTTAACTTTTGATATCTGACACTCTGGGCAGATAGCATCAGAACTGAGTTAAATTGCATACTGTGTGACCCTGAGCAGGGTGTTTCCACTCCGTTCCAACCAGGAACTCAATTACTAGTCTCAAAATGTCATCAAAATTAACACAACTTCGATTTTTTTTTTTTTTTTTAGATTGTGAGTGTGAAAGGAAGTATATATTTAATTTTATTTTGTGTAATAGAATTCATATAGAGAATCTGTCTGCTTTGGAGAGTTTAAATATAATCCCACCAGGTTTTCTTTATTTTAGAGAAAACATTACTATATTTATTTGGCAGACAGGGCTTTGGTGAGAATCTTTTTTCCAACAAAGCAAGTTAATGGAATGCCATTGAAAAGTGTTCTGATTTAACTACATAATGGTACATTTGGGAGTCCTTAGAAATGGACTCCTTTGTTTATATTAGGCATAAAAACATTTTAAATCCAAGACCTGCGTTGGGGATTCACACATATTCTGTCTTACTGAGGCTAATAAAAGCATTTTGCTTCATTCTTTCATTTTAATTAGGTATTTTCTTCTTTTACTAGGGTTCTCTTGCTCTAGGGATTTCATTACTTTATAATATTGGCTCCAATTGACATTTTATTTGGTGTTTCAGAGACAATAAGAAAAAAGTAGGGAGTTCATTTGTAATTTGGAAAAATAATGAGCTGGCTATCATCATCTACCAGTAGAGAAGAGCATGCCCCCAGGCACAGGCATACACAATTAACTGCCAGACCCATTACTCCTCTCCCCATTGATCATGGTCCCTTTTCAGAGTTCCCAGCTGATCAATACAGTATGTTAAGGAACAGTTCACAGAATGTCCATTTAAGAGTGATAGATGCATTCAGTACCAGGGCTTTCACTATAAAAAAAAAGATTAAGATAATTCCAAAACTTGTAAAATGGCCTCCCAGAGTAGACTTTGAGACTCTCTTTACTTGATTTTAAGCAATTAGAATCTTATTAGGAGACAATTTCTTGTTAAAGTCACTCTAATCAAAAGTAAAATTCCCTGAGGATTATTTTTCCCCTTGAGAACAGCTATTAAATCAACAACACCTGTATGCTAAATAAATATGTATGTTACAAATATTAAGAAAAACATAGTTAAAAAGCATAGCAATATCTTAATAGAAAATGCAGTGCTTATTAAAACAATCTGACTTCCAAGAGTAATAAATCCTATAACTTTGTAGTTGGTACTTTAGAATATCCCCATAGGAGACTAGTGGATCTGAAGAATTTGCAATACAAAAATGTAGGAAAATAGCAGGGGCTGTTGTTATAAGAAGGTAACACTAGAGAATCAAAACACCCACCAGGCACAACAGTTTATCAATAATGGACTAGAAATCAAGGAAAGTGTGTGTGTATGTGTGTGTGTGTGTGTGTGTGTGTGTGTGTGTGTGTGTGACAGAGAGAAAGAGAGAGTAAACAAACAATAGCAGCCAGAGACATAATCCAGATGACATTTCAAATGTCCAATTAAATAGAATAAAGAGAAAAGAAACTCAACATCATACATGCTGAATATAGAAATGCAAATTAAAATCATAATGACATACCTCTATGTAACCACTAGAATAGCCATAAACAAAAAGACAATAATGAGTTGAGGAAGACGTAGAGATACTGGAACTCTTCTACATTTATGATGGGAATGCAAAGTGGTAGCCAATTTGGAAGATGGTTTCCCAGTGTTTTAAAAAGTTAAACAAAAATTTACCTTGTGACCTAATAATTCCACTTCCGGGTATCTATCCAGGAAAATATAAATATACACCCACAAAAGACAAATGTGAATATTCATAGCAGAATTATTTGTAACATCCCAAAAGTGACAACAATGCAAAAGTTCATCAACTGGTTAATGGACAATCAATTGTAACATACCCGTACAATGGAATGGCATTTAGCAATATAAAAGGAATGAGGTGCCTGTGCATGCTACAGCATGGATGAATTAAAAAATATTATGCTAAGTAAAAGAAACCAAAGGCAAAAGACTACATACAGTGTGAGTCATTGTATCTGAAATATCCAGAAAAGACAAATCTGTAAAGACAGAAAGCAAATTAATGGATGCCTGGAGCTGGGGTAGAAGGAGGAATTGACTGTTAACAGGCAAGAGTTATCTATGCAGTAATAGAAAGGTACTAAAATAGGTTTGTGGTGATGTTTGCAGATCTCTGTATATTTAATAAAAATCGTTGAGTTGCACATTCAAAGTAAGAAAAGTGAATTTTGTGGTATATAAATTACATCTCAAAAATGCTGTTGGAAATAAATATAAGAACATTTTCAATATATCCCAATAAGAAATGAGGAAGCACAGACATTACGACTAAAGGCAAAAACTAACAAACCACACAGAAACCAAACCACGTGGCACAGATCATGTACTCTTGTGTCTTTTCCAATTTAAATATGCTAACCTGGAGTTTGTTTTCCTGGTAATTAGAAAAATCCTGCCAAGCTCACTAGCAGAGCAGTGAATGCTGTTGATGGGGCTACAAAGACAGAGGCTGTGTTTATGAAAGCATCTGTACCCTAACGGGTAGTAAATATATTGATGAACCTTGTGAATCCTCATAGAAATGGTAATACATCTCAATATCATTGGAGGAGATTGCAAATCAAGAACACCCCCTTGAAAGGAGGCTTGGAGATACTTAAAGTTGGTTTTATTGTTGTCATAAGGAGTCTGATTCCATCTTTTGATAATGAACCACTGACATCTCTTAAACCTCAGCCTTCCCTCTTTCCCCTTGTGCCCCACATCCCTGCCAGCAGATAAGAAAACCTATATCCCTCCTTTGGTGAAAGTGAGTCATTCAAACTATATAAGCTCCTTCCCTCTCAGTGGGAGCCCTCCCCCTGGCCTTACTCCCTGGCCACGATAAAAACCCAAGCCAGTCTCCTTTTTGTTGCTCTCTCAAGCTATTTCACACCTGCTGAATTACATAAGTCATCAAGATTTTCAGACCTTCTTTGTACTCATCAAGCATGTGGTGTCATCAGCCTTGATATCTGAGCCAAACTTTTGAGTCTAGCTGCCTCTGCAGGTGACCATAAAAATTGTCTTTTGTCATATAGGACTTGATGAAAATGTGAAAAATGGGGAAAAAGATAGTTCTTAATTCTTTAACTTGGACTTTGATATTGTGTGTGGTAATTATAACTATTTTCTTACTCCCTATTTCTCCCCTTCATGCTTACTGAAATTTTTTGTTGTTCCGACTGGTAATACACCTAATTAAAAAAAACCAAAAAACAAAAAACCCACACCTCCATAGATTCACAGGTCCCCTTATAATTAAAAGATTACAGCTTGGTGACTATAATTAATAATACTATATTGTACACTTGACATTTGATAAGCTCTTAAGTGTTCTTACCACATGCACATACACAAATGTAACTATGTGAGGTGATGGACATGTTAATTTGTTAATTAGCTTAATTGTGTTAATCATTTCACAGTGTACATGTATATCAAAACATCAAATTGTATGCCTTAAATATATACAATTTTTAATTATCAATCATACCTCAATAAAGTTGGCAAAAAAATCCCCCAAATCAATTCCATTAAACAAATGATAGGCTTTCTTTTTGTAATAGAGTCAGAAGTCATTTCTAAAAAAATATATTATGCCAAATTATCTGACTTTCACTTGAGTATGAACTCCAACTTATTTTTGGGGGGGCGTTCTCTTTGTAACGATATTATTTGCACATAGTTTATGAGAAATGATAATATGGTACCGTTTTTTGTGTTGTCATCTTCAAAATACATAGCTACATGGGATTAGAAGGAGGAAAGTCAATCAGACAATTTGGGGGATCCAGACTGAATGAAAAGAGAATTTATGACAACTTCATGTCATTTTTCTTTTTGTCGAAAATAGCATTGGCCATCCTTTCCTCAAGGCTGCATATTTCTCTTTCCAAAGTGGTCTTTCACTTTCTTGGAGTTAAAAGCTTTTGCAATAAAGAATCTTCATATTAAGTGACGCCTGGGTGACTCCATTGGTTAAGCGTCTGCCTTCAGCTCAGGTCATGATCTCAGGGTCCTGGGATTGAGCCCTTCATGGGGCTCCCTCCTCAGTGGGGACCATGCTTCTCCCTCTCCCTTTGCTGCTCTTCCTCCTTGTGATCTGTCTTTCAAATAAGTAAATAAAATCTTAAAAAAAAAAAGAATCTTCATATTAAGACATTCTTTTGGGGGAAGGCTTTTCAAATTATTATGTAATTAAGAATATGAAAAAAATAATTAACCAGTGCCAGAATGGCCAGCAATCCCTGTACCGACCAATGAAAGATCACTCCAAACTTTGCTGTGAAAGAGAGAAGGCAAGGGGGCTAACGCTCAAAGACAAAGACCCTTTGCTCTTTGCTCCTGCTTTTATTGGTCCTTCAGGGTAATCACAAATCCTTATCACTGTTTCTCAAGCACGTGATGTGTAACAAGGGGTCTTACTGAAACTGGGAGGATCTGTTTATGGGAACAATATGATATGCTAATCTGCATGTTCTAAGAGTTCTGCTAAATATAGCCTAAGGGACAACGTCTACATCTCTTAGATCACAGGGCAGCTGTTTGGGCTCGGAAAGTTTCCGGAAGGCAACTCCCCCCGGCATTCCAATGGCAGAGCGGTCACACAGGCCTGGCATTCCAAAGGCCTACATCCTTCTCTGAAACCTTCCCTTGCCCCCAGCAGCTTCTGTGTCACATTTTAGCAAGCCAGGCATTATGGCTGATTTCATGCTCTACATTAACCCCAACAATCAAGTTAAATTTCCTACCTGTTATAAAAAGTAAAATAAGAAGTCTGATATGTGGTACTATGTTATGATAACTATGAACAAAGAGTTCAGATTTTTTTCAAATGCCATTAGAGAATCAGGATAAAAATGCTGTTTTAGGGGCGCCTGGGTGGCGCAGTCGTTAAGCGCCTGCCTTCAGCCCAGGGTGTGATCCCAGCATTCTGGGATCGAGCCCCACATTAGGCTTCTCCACTGGGAGCCTGCTTCTTCCTCTCCCACTCCCCCTGCTTGTGTTCCTTCTCTTGCTGGCTGTCTCTTTCTGTCAAATAAATAAAGAAAAAATCTTAAAAAAAAATTTTTTTTTAAATGCTGTTGTAGTTTGGACTTCCTTCTTATATATCATCTGATTTAAAAACCCGTGTGACCAAAATTGCAGTACACTTGTGGGTTAAGAAGCATCATATGTAATGGACTTAATAGGCTTACCATCCAAACTGTGTCATGATTGAAAATTGGAATGGACATTTGTAATATCTCTTAACCAAATTTGATGATGGTAAGTGACTAAGTAGTTGGCACTATGAAATCAGTATGGTTAAAAATTTATATATTCCATAGATTATTGAGATGTTGTGTAAAAGATAAGAAAGATGGGTTGGGGTTAACCCTGGAACTTGCATAAACTTCTTTCCTATCTGATCTAATAGTACCTGGACCTGGATTGCCTTCATGGGTTTCAGAAGAAGGATCCATTGCAAAGACTCACACCAGGTCAGTAGTTCAAAATATAATTGCCTGAATTCCTAAAAAGAGATTATGGGATGAGTTGTTCCTTCTCCTCTACTGTCTAGTATAAGATTCAGTGTTTCTCACTCTTGAAAACTAGTGGGCCAGACGATGAGCACAATCTGTAAGATTGTACTTATCTAATCCTACTCCATACAACTGGAATGAAATAAAGAGAAAAGCATTGTCCACACTCAAGCGGTTACTGCTTTATTGGTAACTACTCTTGTTGAACTAGATGGTTATACTCCCAGGAAGGAGAGGGGAGTTGGGGGGTAGGGGGACAGGTATGGATAGCACTCAACAATAAATGAAAATAAAAGAAAAAGGGTAAAACTAGTATTTCTTTGATGGCTTGTTAGAGTTTGAGAGCATGGAAAATAATACTGACTCTTAGCTACATTCTCAGATGGCAAGAAGGATAAAATATTTGCTCTCTAAAAAAATCACCGTTATTGGAAATTGAGGAAATAAATTAGAATCCAGAAAACCTTAGGAATATGACCTACGTGAGGCAGATTGAATAATTGGAAATGCATTTTCAGTAAACATTTGGAATGATTTTAATATGGCAATACTTTTGTCTCTAATTTTACAGGTCATATCTATTATCAAGGAAAACCTCTGGGAGGCACAGGAAACAGTTTCTGTCCCCAGAATAATCAAATGGGATTTATTTAATATTAAAGGTACTGATTACTGTATAGCTATTAGCATGGGCGATAACTATTTGAGAAAAATGTCTGACTATGATGAGTGAAGATTCTTATACATATGTTCTGACTGCCTGAAAATAACGTGCTTCGATACCTATAGGCCTTAGTTTTGTAGACAGAAAGCAAACGCAGGGTGCAAAATGTTTGGCAAATCAAGTGTAGTATGTGCCTAAGACTGACATGGCAGGCTTTCATATCCATAATTAAAACCACTGACATTTACTGAGGGCAGCTATGGAAAGTGCTTTGGAACATTCAAACTAAATTACATTTAGGATTCATTTATACTCACGTGACTTTCTGTTAGGATACTTAGTGTATGTTTGATGCAAAATATATATCCAAATTAAACACAGAAAATTAGTACACAGTAGAACCAACAGATGTGGCCCATAAACCAACATTGGTCGAAACACTTTAAGCACTTATATGAAGGAAGTATTCTGGGAATGCCCACCAAAGACTTGGAATTTGAAACACTGAAACTTAGTTCTTGAAATATAGTTCCCTCTATATTAATAGTTCATGTATGGATAAATTAGGTCATTTTTTCTGGGAAGGAATAGATATTCTTACTGTAAATTAACATATTTATTTTATAGTAAAATTCATTTGATTGTTTAAAAAAAAAACAAAATAATGATGATAATGATGAAAAATAAGCCAGTTTCTGTACGACTCAGCAATGTTACTTCTAGGTATATACCCAAAAGAATTGAAAGCATATACGCACACAAAAACTTATACATGAAAAAAGGAAAAAATGATTAAAGGAGAATCCTAAGAAAGCATGAGGAGGTAAGGTATAAAGTATACATAGATGGAGGACTAACCCTAGAGCAGAAGGGTGATGCTTTTTTAATGAAATGAAAAGGAAGTGTGTAAGTAAGTTGTAGTTAATACAAAGGCTGTTTTAGGTGTATAGATGCATGACGTGGAGTTCTCTAATGGAACATGTCAAAAAATAATGTCTTATTCCAGTTCCCATAATACTGTGATAGTTACCAAATTTTTATTTATAATTAATCTAAACCTAGGTGACCACACTGTACTTAAGGATTTTCAAATCACAGTGAAAATAGAAGATAACTCAGAAAATTACTCTGTTCTGTTATATTGTGCCTTAAAACAAAACAAAACAAAAACCCCTAGATTTTGCCATAAATCACTGTACTTTTGTAGCATTTCCTCTCCAAACTTAAAGACTGAATTCTTTTAAAAGCTCCCTGGTATAACTTTTGCGTTTGTTTGTGTGTATTTTAGGAGTCCATTGTAGTTCATTCAAGATTAATCTTATGGATTTGTAGATATATCATATACAAACCAGTGGGGTACAAGTGAGAAGGGAAATTCCTCCATGGTGGAAACTACCTTTAGAAATGCATGCATTGGGGCACCTGGGTGGCTCAGCCGATTAAGCGACCTACGCTTGATTTTGGCTCACATCATGATCTCAGGGTCCTGGGATTGAGTCACTTGTTGGGCTCCGTACTGGGTGGGAAGGGGAGGGGTAGTCTACTTCAGGATTCTCTCTCCCTCTGTCTCTCTCCCCCCACCCCCCACCCTGCACTCTCTCTCTCAAATAGATTAAAAGAAAAGAAAAGAAATGCACACGTTTATTTCTTTTCGTTGAATTAATTTTATGTTGGAGTTTTAAAATACGCATTAATTTGAAGACAATTTTAAAATTCAAATATCATAAATTACTTAATTTTCTTGTTCATATGCAAATGGTTAAAATATGCTGACTATGCATGCATTAGAATTAGTCATCCTTCAAGAAAACCATTTGTCTCAATATTTCTGAGGAAAATGGCAATAATTTTAATTGCTATATATTGTAATTTATATCATAACATCATAAATCAAAGTTAACAATTTCTGCCACATAATATTTTCTGTTATTTCAAAGAGAACTGAGAAATATCTATGATATATAAACCATTAATTATAGTTTATGGTTTAATTTTATTCTTATGTATATATTTTAGAAGTTCATATATACATAAACTTAATTTGACAAAACTTATAATCTGATTTTCCTTCCCTGTTCTACTATGCATATTATATTTTAATTTATTTTCAATTAAAATTACATCTTTTTTATTGAATTCTTATAACCCTTATGGACAGAACATAGCTAATGAATTGTGAATTGCCACTGATTTACTTGGTAAATAAACTTGCTTTTGAATATAAATATTTTATATTCTCTATTTTATCTTACTGGAAATAGCTTTAATAAAAAATTATATATAAGTATTAATTACTATAAGCCCTCACTTCTCTACATTTCTAATTTTGTCCAAAAATTCTGTCTTTATTAAATAGCTAGCCTTCCTACTGAGACTGTTAATATTGAAATCAAACCATTTACATAAAAGCAATCGCATAATCTTTCACAGTAATATCAGATATAAAAATATTTGCTAAGGGTGCCTGGGTGGCTCAGTCAGTTAAGGGTGTGCCATTGGCTCAGGTCATGATCTCAGGGCCCTGGGATCAAGCCAAGCGGCCAGCTCGCAGCTCAGCAGGGAGTCTGCTTTTCCTTTTCTCTCTGCCCCATCCCATTCCCCTCATGTTCGCTCTCTCTCTCTCTCTCAAATAAATAAATAAAATCTTTTAAAAAATGTATTTGCTTTATGACCAAGAATAATGTGTTTTTGGATTTTTATTTATTTTGATGGACTGCAATATATTATCAGTGTAATCCTCTATTTCACATTATCGACATTTTTTTATCCAGATTTGGTAAATGATCTTCATGATTACATACTAACTGTACCTTTGGCTCTCTGATAACATCGTGATTACCCCTGTATTCTAATAAGTAATAAGCAAGTGAAATGGAAAACCCATTGGACTTGGTATCAAAACATCCTATAGAATAATGTCAAATTGGATATCTGGTAAAAGAGTTACAGATACAAGAAATCATCTTGATGCCTATTTTCATCATCCATAGCACTAATTTTAAAACATAAGTGTAACAATGTCATAGACTGAAAGAGTTCTAAGTAATAATTTGTATTTTAAAATAACTCTACACATACATTGAAAAATGTTATAAGAATTTGCATGGTTTTAATGTAGGCAACAATGTTCAAGGATGCTATAAAAATAACAAGAGGACAGAGGTGTATTTCTCATTCAAAAATCATTTATAAGGCATTTACAATATGCTACTATTGTAAACACCGTGGAATTAATAATGAATTATGGCCTCTGCCTTGAATCAGTTCAGCCTACAGGGACGAGTAAGCAGAGCTTCAATTCAGTATGACAAGTGTTTTGATAGAAATTGCTTTAGATATCAGCAAGGGAAAATCCATTGGTGGGTTATCAAAAACTTTCAGGGGAATATAACTGACCAACAGATTTTATAAACGTAAATATGTATTTTAATCTAAAATTTTTGTTGTCCTTAGGAGAAGGGTCTTTTAAGATAGTCTAATTAGATGTATACTTCTGGAAAAAAGCAGATTGATGTTGGCCTTAACTCATCTTTTTATTTTTTAATGTTAAAATAGCATATTTTTGTATTATAATCCACACCCATCAGTATTTAACGTGCTTACTATATTCTTTTTTTTTTTTTAAGATTTTATTTATTTATTTGATAGAGATAGAGACAGCCAGCGAGAGAGGGAACACAAGCAGGGGGAGTGGGAGAGGAAGAAGCAGGCTCATAGCAGAGGAGCCTGATGTGGGGCCCGATCCCATAACGCTGGGATCACGCCCTGAGCCGAAGGCAGACGCTTAACCGCTGTGCCACCCAGGCGCCCCTGTGCTTACTATATTCTGATTACGATATTGAACAAATTAAAATCTGACATTTTGTTCCTTAACTTTCAAACAGGATAATTTAGATTATATTTCATTAGTATTAAACAAAACAAAATATTTTTCTTATACTTTACAAATGAAGCCAATTTAGTTTTTAAGGAAAAAAAATGATCAGTCAGTTCTTTTTATGAAATCAGTATTTCAGCATTTGTCAAAATCTTTCTGTTGACAATTGAGAACAAGTCTATCTACTTTTTCTTACTGATAATGGGAAGTTATTTTGGAGAGAATTTTCCTATAGGCTAGATCTGTATTTCTCCAGATAAATACTCAATTCTTTTAATGTTCCCTCAAAGAAAAGGGTTCAAATCCCTGAATGCCCTTAGTCAGTTCTCTTAGAAGTTCCTTGAACTCAAGGAAACTATTTTTGGATGACCTGAATTTACATAACTCATGAGATGATATCTCAATATCTTAGAGAATTTTGAAAATCTACTTGGAATATGTTATCTATGTGGTCATCTATATACTATTAATTGTGGGTAATTTGTGAATTAATCCACAATTTCCATGCAAGTAATCATATTAGTAGTACATAGTAAGTGCACAATAAATATTTATAAAATAAATTAATGAATTATTAAATATATCATTTTTAAAGCTAATCTTTTTTCAGATTCATCTCTTTTGAAATTTTACTGTTATATTTAAGAATAAATATTCAAGTATTTACATGCATTGCTTTTAAGTTAAATCTTATAAATTTATCCCATTTCACAGACTAAATCTGATGCTCTTTTTGTCATCAATTTTCATCATTAATACCTTTTAAAAGCATATCAAATATGTTCTTATTCAGGTAATTAATTAAAAATTCAGGATAGGTTAAGGCAGAGAAGAAGCCCTTGCACATAACTATTACTCTTGCTAGAAGATGGCATTCATTCTTTAATCAACTTTGTGGGGGCTGTTTGATGTGTTATTAATTTGCCTAATGGAATTGGCATCAAGTTCGTAATTCTTCATTTTAGCTATAAAAATGCGAAAGACTTAACATTACATTTTCTTTGGATTTTCCAGTGATATAATATTGTGATATTTAAAGTTTAACTTTGAGTAAACTAGAAATACTGGAAAATGTTTAGTGTTAACATGTTGCAAATAATTTGAAATTTGTGTTTACTTAAGCATTTTGTTTGACCTATGTCTATTTTCTTCCACATAAAAACTGAGTTTTTCTTGTCATCATTATTGACTTCTAGTGAATAATTAACCCATATGTAACCATTAATAATTTTTCAGTATATAAAATACTGCTTCTCTCAAGTAACTTAATAACATTAAATCTTCAATGAAACTTTTCTGAAAATAATGTCTTATGTCAAAGAATCAAAAATGTGGAAAAAAACATTGAATAGGTGGGATTACTGAAAGAGTTGATTTGTGCTTTCTAATTTGAATCATTTTTAATTTTTAACAGGAGGCACATTCCATTGCATTAAAATTATCTGTAAATTTATATAATTTCATAAATTTGATTCAAATGGAATTCTAAAATGTCCAATGCCATGTTATTTCAGATATTAAAAAACAATTTAAATGCTTAAGAACAGTAGAAGTTAGGTGCATTTTGTTAAATTCATGCAAATCAAAATATGTAACTAGTTTTAAGCATGATATATTTACATACATTTTGATTCAATGATTGCACTAAAAGCTTCATAATCAAATAGAAAGGGAAATAGAGAGCCAGATTACAGATAAAGAGATTTGAAGACAAATATACAGAGAGATAGTAGACAGATAGATGATAGATAAATAGAAAGACACAAAAGACAGGTAGCTATATACATAGATACATACATACACATATATATTAAGAAGTAGGTGTATAGATGGATGGATGGACAGAAATAGAAGATAGAAAGTCATACAGATAAATAGACAAGTAGATAGACTTATGGACAGACAGATAAGCAGAGATCTATAGATAACATACAGAGAGAGAGAGTGTGAGGCATGGATAGAGAGAAAAATAAACAGATAAACAAATAAAATGACATACATATATTCATATAGCCTGATAAATAGAGGAATATGACCCACATACATAGAGAAAGAGGGAGAAAGAGAGAGACAGAGAGAGAAGATGGCCGTGTATTAGCCTAAGACCTGGAACAAGCATTTTTTTAGGAAGTCATTGTTACTTTTTAGGAGAAAATTCACTAACACTTGAGGTAAAAGTGAAAAATCTCAAAATGTGTTTCCCTGGGAAGCATGATGAAATTACCATGAAGATAGCTAAATTGCTCACAAAGAATGAAAATTATTTTCACCTAAAAAATTAAAAATAGATGAGAACCCTAAGCCTGAAATAAGATGGATGTATAAGTTGATTTATATCACTGATGAAAAGTTTCTGCTGACAAAAATGGTTAAGAAAAGGGAAGTCTTAGTGTTAATTTTGAAGTTATTTTCTATTTCTATTATTAAAATTCCTTCTTCACCAATCAAGTCACAGTGAAATCAATCAAACTCAAAAGTCTTGGGAACAATTTGTATTTTACCTGGTAATATTTTATAAAGGTATAAAATCAGATTAAATATTATCAGCTCTTCTGGAATCGATTGATTCCAATAGAATAGAGGGATGATTTAATGACTACATTTTTATGGAGGACCACATACTGCCAAGACTAATATGGATTCTTTGGATATATTAGTAAAAAAAATTAAATCCTTGCCTCTGTCGAACTTATTTTCTAATGTAACTGTATAAGCAAATAAAAAAGTTACTGTATAACCTATGATAAGTATTAAGTGCAATGGGAAAAAATTAAAGTTGGATAGGAAATATTGACATGGAAATGATTGATGTATGTGGTGATCGAAAAGGCTTCCCTTAAGAAGAGACCTGAAGAGGAAGTTAGTTTGTTCACATGAAAAAAAAAAAAGGAAAAAAAAAAAGTTTCTAGCAGAGAGAAACATGCAAAGACCCTGAGTCAGATAGTTTCTGGCATGGTAGAGGAATATCTGAGCGGCTTATACTACAGAACAGTCTTCAAAAGCAGGAGGAGGAGGGGGAAGAGGAGTTGGGGTCACAGGAGGTGAAGTAAGAGGTAGCAGGGGGCTCTATCATGAATAGCTGTTAGGCTGTTGTGAGGATTTCAGGAGGTAACTTGGTCAAGGCTGCCTATGCTGTGCTCCTGTAACGTATATAATCAAATTATCAGTGACATAACTCACACAATATTTACTTGCTTGCTCACAGAAAATTTATAGGTCAGGTAATCATCATACAGGAAAAGAGAGTATAATTCTTGGTCAAATATTCTATCATAGATGAGAGGAAGTAGGATTTAACACACAAGTGGAGGGGTGGCTTTATGTTGAATTGAGGACGGTTTGTATGAGAAGAGATGACAGAAAACGTGGGAACTTATTCAGGTATGTTGGTAGGGAGGTATGGCACTCCGAGTATACGGAAGTTCTGCTTGTTTCCGTCTTCTCAGTGACTTTGGAAATAGTCACCAGCTGAGAGTATGAATCTGAAGAAGTATTGGTGGTTTGAGGAGAGAGAAACTGAGAAAGTGCCATCTGGAAGAGATAGCAGGTCAACGGATTAGGGATACACAACAGATTCCTATGCAAGTTAAAGTGCCCATTTGAAGTTTATAGTCCAGAATTTAAGGTGACACCTGGCAGCAAATTTGTGTGATTTTCTTCATCCACATTCATTTGCATGTGGAAGCTGATAAACACAGAATTGGGTTTTTCCCCAGGTGAATAAAATGAGGAGGAGACTGAGCATGTAAATCGAGGGTTAACACAAGTGAGTGGTGACAATAACGGTCATTTGAATCTCAGCTCCGTTAAAAGGGAAGTGAGCATAGGAGGGGGTGGAGGAATCGTTAAACAAGTGTAAGTTCCATTGTATTATAGGTTGAGCTGAATTGGAAGACTTTCTTGGCAGGGTAATAGAAAGAGTGAGCTATAAAGATCATGGGTGACACAATGCTGATGCTCAAAACTGAAAGAATAGATTTGTTGTATTTATTGACACAAGTGAAATGTGGGTAAGTGATTTTATCAGTGAGAGGGCCAATAACAAGGGACACAATGGAGCTGAAATAGTTTGACGTCTTGTTTGTAAAAGTGTGGGTATAAGGGAAGCATAAGGAATTGTGTATTAATACGGGATTAGTAACAGCCCACTTGTAGATCCAGAAAGGAAGAGTTTATAAGAAACTGGAGGGAAAGAATCAAAAAGAGTGAACATATTTAATGCTTGTTTAGAGAGAATCTTGAGTAGGCTATGCCATGCCCAGTGTGGAGCCCAACGTGGGGCTTAATCTCATGACCCTGAGATCATGACCTGAGACAAAACCAGGAGTCAGTCGGTTAACTGACTGAGCCACCCAGGGGCCCCCAGGGTGACCATATTTAAATTTGGACAGCAAACAAAAGGTATATAGCATTCAGATATAGAGAATAAGATTATTTTTTAAATGGAGCACAAGGTACTGAGGGCACTCTGATTGAATATTGGAAGGGTTATCTGTTTGGATATTGGGATTACTTAAAAATATGGCCTGAGTAAATTTGAAGAGTGTGACAGTTATAGGAGAAGAAAATGGCTGTTACAGGAATAGGAAAAAGGTAAGTGAACCCTTTTAGGGGTTTAATGTACGTACCTTAGATAGGGAAGGAGGGTTTTGCATAGTTGGACAGAGAAAGCCCAAGAAGACTTGTTCGGGTATAAAACTGGATATATTGTTTAGGTTCTTGATGGATTGATCCTTTCGTCATTATGTAATGTCCATCTAACTCAAGTAATTTCTTTGCTCTGAAATCTACTTTATCTGATATAAATACCCACTCCTGTTTTTCATTTTATTATGATTTGTCTGATATATCTTTATCCATCCTTTTCGGTATTTTTGTAAAGATTTTATGTATGTATGTATGTATTTGAAAGAGAGAGAGAGCAGGAGCAGGGATGGCAGGGAGGGACAGAGGGAGAGGGAAAAGCAGACTCTTCATTGAGTAGGTTGCCGGATGCAGGGCTGGATCCCAGGACCCTGAGATCATGACCTGAGCTGAAGGGAGACTGTTAACTGAATGAGCTACCCAGGCACCTCTACATATTTATTTTTTTAAGTTTTTATTTAAATTCCAGTTAGTTAACATGCAGTGTAATATTAGTTTCATTTAACTACCTGCTGTTTTAAGTCAATCTCTAACCCATAACATACTGTTGGATTGTATTTCTTTGCAATTAGTTTTAGAATAGTTTTAGATTTACAGAAGAAATGTTAAGATAGTGTAAAGTTCCTACAGATCTCACACCCAGTTTCCCCTATTAATATCTTACATTTCAATGGTACATTTGTCACAATTAAGGAACTAGTATTAATACATAATTATTAACTAAAGTCCAGACTTTATTTAGATTGTTTTAGTTTTTGCTTAAAATTCTTTTTCTGTTCCAGATAGCCCTTCAAGGATACTACATTACATTTAGTTGTCATGTCCCCTTAGGCTCCTTTGGGTGTAACTGTTGCTCAGAATTTTCTTGGTTTTGACGTCTTGACAGTTTTGAGGTGTAATGGTTAGATATTTGGTAGTCTATCTTTAAATTGGGACTTATCTATTTTTTCTATCAGGTTGGAATTATGTGTATTTGGGAGGAAGAACACAGAGATAAAGTACTATTTAAAGCACAGTATTTCAAGAATATGGATCATAACATGACTTTCCAATGTTGTTAACCTTGATCACCTTGAGATAGTGTTTGGTTTCTCTATTAACAAACTTACTCTCTTTTCTCTCTTCACACTTCCCTTTTTGGAGGAAGTCATTGTCTGCAACCTACACTTAAGGAATGAGGAATTAGACATTATATTATTTCATTATTTCATTATATTATTTCATTTATGTGAAATGTTCAGAACAGACAAATTTAAGCAGGACACAAATCTGTGATTACCTGAGACTGAGTGTGGGAGTGGGAACTGGCTCTCAACAGGTTCCCTGGAATTGTTTTAGGGTGATGAAAATGTTTTAAGAGTGGATCATGGTGATTATATGACTCTATAAATTTATCAGATTAGTTATAAATAACTAAACTTTATTGAGTTGAGAATAATTATGTGTGAATATCATAATGTGTAGATTATACCTCACTAAATCTATTGACATTATCACCAGAAAGTAAAAGTTGAAGAAGATTGGAGAAGAAGGTTTACTCAGGTAAATGTACTTTTCGGGTGTTTCTGAAAAGTACTATAGTAGAATGCGGTTACAGTATGGCTCATTCTCTGTGCTTCTGGACAAATATTGTAACCTGATAGAATGACTGCCTGGGAAAATAATTGTGATACTTACCTTTATATGGCAGCTACTGTTTATTCTTGTGAAGATTAGCATTATAAAAATTCAGCTATGAGTTTTTCCATCATTTTATTTTGCATATGGCATACTTAAAAGGGAAAAAATTATTGCATATGATAACATATTTATTGAAATGATTACTTTATAGAGTGATCACTTGCCAAATTCTTAAAAATATATAAAATGAATGATGGCTGCTAGCAGATTTTCTGTCACCTTATTTCCAGAATTCTAATATATAATGTTAGTTCCAAGAACAAAGCTTCAGAAATCCTCATTAGTGGTTTTCTACTAATCTCAGCTATGATAACAAACAGTTTATCATTATAATAATTTAGGGATTCATGATTTGCATAACCTGTTCATTATCACTTCTTATTGATCCAGGTTTTATATTGTTTTTATGTAGTTGTCCTTACATGCTTTAGTAATATTAGATGATAAGAATGAATGGAAGAAAAACCGATATGAAGTTTGAAATCAAAGTTTAATATTTAAAACAGGAAATATGATAGATACATGGCATTCATTTTTTTTTTTCCTCCTGAAGACAGGGAAAGACACATTTTTCCGTATCTAGTTCTGGCCAATATAATGTAACCAAAAGTGATGTAAACCACTTCCAGGCTGGGCCTATACATACATCCCACACAGAATTGTATCCCATTCTTTCCTTTTCTAATGTAATCTTGGGTGGGAATGTAAAGGATGGTGATAATCCAAGAGTGAATGAACTACACCTCTTAATAATTTCATGGAGAAGACTCCTTACCGTAATCTCATCTCTAATCTCATCTTCTAATCTCATCGAGCTGTGAAGCGATGAGCAATAAACTATGTTAAGTCACTGAGATTGGTGAGGCAGATTTTGTATTAGCTTGTTTATAGAATTCTAATTTATATCGTGAGTTCCCACCTAAAATAAAATATTACATTGGAAATACACATGGAATACACATGGCCATAATTTCTGGTTAATATTTTTGCCATCCTTCTTTAGAGCTCTTAAAATGCATATTGGGGATGTTGTTAAATATTGTATAAATGCACATACACATTCGAAATTGATTTTGGTGTATTGAGCACTTGCTGTGTGCTATATAGTGTTCAAAATATTTTATATGCATTCATTTATAAGATCCTATCAACAACCAGTAAGATTGGTGCTATTATTATCATCATTTAACAGATGAGGAAACACAGGGTGAGTGAACTTCCATGCTAATGTTAGAATATTTCTAGAAAGTGGACTAGCTGGGACTGGAACTCGCAAGCATGAGCTCTTCACTGCTAGGAAAAACCAGGAGGTATAAATGTATATGTGAAACCAGTTCTGCACATTTTTCCTCTTGTAATTTTAGTATATGTCTCATTACCTTACAACCCTTTAAATATATACAGATTTATGCATAATTCTTTAAGTATTAATGAGTAATAACATCAATGATAATAATAATCACAATCATAGAAATAAGAGCAGAAAACACTTGATATTGTATGTCAATATATTAAAGATGTCCTCAGAGCTAATACTGATGCAGTAGTTTCTCTAAGGTTAGTGCTAAGAATAAAACTAAGTCTGCAGATCAGGAAACCCAGAGAATGTGACCCCATACTTTGTGCTTTTAACCATGACAATATTTCTTTTCCGGGTTAATTCAGTATCTGCCATCATCTGATAGGAAACACAACCATGATTAAAATGGCAATCATACCAACAAATCTTTTGTAAGGAATTGTATTTAGTGTGGTAGATATAAATCTGTGTCTGTACTTTACAATTATAGCATTTTAACTTCTAGCCAAAATGAGCAATAACAGGCTTCCCTAAATGACAGTCCCAATTCCTTTATTAATCAGCTGTGTTCAGCATGGTGAAAACAGGTTCTAAAACCCTAAACTGTGAAGCAAAGTAACACTTTAAGATTTTATATGCTGCTCACCTTTAAAACACTCTGTTTTAAATTGGATACTCAAGTTGCAGATTTTACTAGCAAACTTGCTGACTAGGTAGGAATTTCCTGACATGCAGATCAGACCACTTGATACGCATTGCCATTTGAGGCCCACCAGGACTTTTCAGTCTCCAAATACTTTCTCACTCACTTAACGCATAAATGCCAGCCCTAAAGTTTTAAAGATGACAGTTAAAATTTAAATATGTTTTCTGGAAATGGTACCGCTATAAGCCATTGTCAGCCACTTATCAATTCAATTATTAATAAATGCATTATATTATTTATAAAATGAAGCCAGATCTTTACAATATAATGGATAGAATCCCTCTTTGCTTTATCGTAGTCTCTTTTGCATTTTCTTTCACAGTATTTACCAAAATAGATACTCCCCAAAGCAGTAATAAAGATTTGCTTACATAGAGCTTATTTAGAGCAAGTCACTTTTAATAGAACCAGGACATATCTGAAGCCAGAACACTTGTAAGAAAGGCAGGCTCAGGTTAAATATTACAGTAGTCTCCAAGCAGGTGGAGTGACAGCAGGAAGATACTGATCAGAACCACAGGTCTCGGAGTCGGGAATCATGTCAAAACTGAAAATTAAGCTAACCCAAGAATAAAAATGTAAATGGTAAGAAACTATATTTCTATCCAAATTTTGCATAGGAAATATTTTTATTGGGTCATTCTAATGAATTTTAGAAATGTAAATACTACACGTATCATCAAAAAAATTGACTCAGAGATTTTTATCTTATCTTTACCAAATATTCAAAGAACAGTTATGTCCAATGAAGTACAACATTTTTTTTTTCTCATGAGACAACAACAACCAAAAACTCTACAATTCATTTTGTCAGGTTACTGAAACACTGGTAACAGCCTGACAGGCTACGTAAAGAAGTATATCATTGGCCAATATCAATAATAAACATATAGTTCTGATGCAGAAGTATTCCCACATATTTTTAAAAAAATCTAGCGCACCAGATATAAAATGCAACTTGCTTAACCTGGCAAAGATAACTGAAATAAAATTCTAGCAGTCTCAATGCATTAAAATACTAAAAAGTAGTCCTTTAGTCAATAACAAGAAATATATTTGCTACCACTTTTTCTATTTTACGTTGCAGTTTTAGACACCAGCTATATACACACAGTTTGAAGCACCTGTAAATAAAACAAATCAAAACCAAGAAAATGCAATAAAAATTTGAGAGATCTCAAATGAATATCTTCATGATCTTATGAAGAAAATTTCAAAAGTGTCTTGAAAGATATTTTTAAAAAATGTAAATTAATGAAGTGGCACACTGTATTTATAAAGGAAAATGTGATATCATTAAAATTTTAATATTCCCCAAATCTATCTATATTTACAATGCAATTCCAGACTCAGAAATGAAATTTTCATGAAATCTTATGGCAAGCTGATTCTATAACTTATATGAAGATCCAGCAATCAAAAATAGCCAACAATCCAAAATAACCAAATTCTGGAGGGAACAAGGAAGGGGAATTTTAATTGCTTATGGTAATTATGAAACTGCCATATTTAGGATAATGTGCTATTGTGCAGGAATAGAAAATTAAATGAATGAATAGAATAGAGAACCAAGAAAATGACCAAAATTCTCTGTAAACTTAATGAAATAGGTGGCATTTCAGATCGGTGGGGAGAAGTTAGAGTATAAAGATATGGTGCTGGGAAAATTGATTCCCCATATGCTTACAAAAGGAAATTTGACCTCTTCCTGGCACTTCACAAAAACTTAAGTTCAGACTAATTATAGACTTACACTACTTAATTGTGGTTGGAGGATAATTTCTAAATAAGACATAAAACCACAAACCATAAAGCAGAAGATTGATATCTGCAACTATATTATATTGAAAATATTAAGTATGGATGCCATAAACGAGATATTTTTACAGTTCCTAACTGAAATAGATTTTAATATAAATAGAATATAAAATAATTACTATAAAGTAATAAAAATAATGTGTTCAATAAAAAATGAGAAGAATGATAAGGGCTGTCATTTCACAGAAGCACAATGTTGCAAAAACATGAGGATATGATAAAAATGCTCTATCTCATTAGAAATTGAGGTGTGTGAAATAACATCATGAGATAAATTTTCATACCTACCAGGCTGGCAAAAAAGAAAAAAAAAAAAAGATATTACCAAAAGGTAATGAAAACAATAGTGAAATTCTTTCACGGCTAACCACAGTTTAAATAGGTAAAAGCACATAGAAAAACCATTTTTCTTTACTAAATATACTTAAAAATGCATATATTAAATGACCTAAGACTTCCAAGAATAGAATATACTAGAAAATCTTTCACAAATGGTGTAGTAGGTATATGCAAGATTACACGTGGCAACATTACTTGTAGTACAAATAAATCTGGACATGACCCAAATCTCCATCAACAATAAAATGGATAAGCAAATTGCTGTTTATATATTCAAGAGAATAAGGAGCTAAATGAATCTCAAAATATCGGTATGAGGTAAGCAAACCACAAAAGTCTCTTTACAGTATAATTCCATTTATATATGTATCTAAACCCATGGGGAAAAAAGAATATTTTATGCATAAATACAAATGTGGAAAGTCAGCTAGAAATTATGTTGAATCCCTACTAATAGAGACCTTACTCTGGTAGCTCAGATAATTTCAGATCTTATTTTTCAACTACAAGAAGCCTGCGAAGTGAGTACCCAGGGACTGCATGGAGGTTCCACTCCTTTTTGCGGCTGCTCCTTACTTAGCATTGCCTTGTGTTCAAGTTCCAAAGGTGGTTGTTGAAGCTCAGACATCAAGAACACATTATTGATAGCAATAAGGAGAAGAGGAAGAAAAAGGGACAAATAGAAAAGTTCTCTTGAGAGCCCCACTCAATGCCTTTCACTTAGATCTTTCATCTCAGAGGTCGCAGAAACCAGAAAATGCAGTAGTTTAGCTGAGTAGATTGCCACCTTCAATAAAATCAGGGCTCTGTATTAAAAGGGGGAAGAGGAAAGATATGGGATAAATAACTGCAGTGTCTCGCACATACAGTGTAATGGCAGGGAAAGGCAAGAAGGAGATTAACACAGAAAGAGAAGGTGTCTTTGGAGACTGGGAAAATGGATCCTTTGCACTGGAGTGCATATGGTTTCACAAATACATTGGTATCATTTTATATATAAAACGTGATTGTAAGTGCATGGATGTTCATTTTTAAAGTGTACATTATATGTTACCTACATTCTTCTCTACTCTTATAAAGAATTTAAAATAAAATGAAACAAAAGAGAAAAAAACCTTTTCCAGTTAATCTTTCAATTCCAGTGTGAAAAAAGCAAAATTATGAGATTCTTTCTTTTAATGATTGCTGAAAAACGTACTATACTTTAACTGTGATTTTGGCTTTGTCTGTCTTCTAGCAGCAGAGCCTAGCATGTGGCTCATTAGATGGCTTAGTTGAAACAGGGACAGGTTTTAGGTGTATACGTTATATTCCTTGTGTGAAAAAAAAAATTCATTTGTCTTTTATTAGCAGTAGATGATCTCTTTCTATTTTTAGAAGGAAACAAGAGGGCAGTTTGCCATCTCAAAGTAATAGAAAATTGTTCTGTGTGTTTTCTGCAAAAAGAAAACAAATTTAGCTTTGAAGTATCCACTGTAAGTTCTCTGCGTTTATTCAAAAGGTAGAGAAGGAAATGTGACAAAGCGTTTATTGTGTGCCAGGCACCATGTTCGGGATTCAGCGTTCAGAGTGGGTCCTGTCTGGGTTACCTCATCTTTTGCAGCAAGTCTCAGGACAAATTCCATGATCTCACACAGTGTGGGTTAAAAGAATGGCCTGCATAGGAGTATCACAAGAAGAGGGCTTTGGGGTTTCCATGCCTCCGGCTGTCCCCCGAGAAAGGCATGCTGGAGCCAGGACACCCTATTGTTATGTGGTCTATTTATACCTTCCCTGGGGGACCCTGTCTCTCCCTATTGCTCTGTCTTTCTACAAGGAAAACGTGATAAAGCATGTTGTCGGAAGAGGGAAAAGTAGACTTCTGGGACCTAGGCAATCTGGATTCCAGTGTCTTAGGCTTAGAGGAATTGTATGGGAAAATAAAATGCCCAGGACATGTGGGTCATAGCAACTGTATTATTATATTTAAAACTTAGTATTACATCTGAGCAAACTGAACTCAGGGATATAAATTAACATGTCCAAACTCACAGGTAGTAAGCTTCACAATTAGATCTATGATGTGAAAGCTCATAGTGCTATTCTGCCTTGCTGTTTTGTTTCTTAAAGTGAATATGATTGAAGCAGCCACAGAGCTTTATCAAATTCTATCTACCCTGGGGATGCTTGGGTGGCTCAGTTGGTTGAACGCCTGACTCTCGGTTTCATGATCTCAGGGTTGCGAGACTGAGTCCTATGTGGAGCCCCACATGGAACCCTGCCTGGGGCTCAGTCTGCTTGAGATGTGCTCTGTCCCTCTCCCTCTGCCCCTTGTCCCACTCATGTACGCTCTCTCTCTCTCTCTCAAATAAATAAATAAATATTCAGTCTACCCTAAATTTCTTTTTTTTCCAGAATTCAAATATTTATTATTAGACAAAGTTTTACTCATATATATACACATGAACACACACATGTATATCTGTATGTGTATATATAAATATGTCTGAATCATCATGTATATATACATGTATATATATCTATAGTTGGAAGGCTCATTGTTAATTGTCCAAAATTTTACTAGAAAATGTGTAAAACTAAAATACAGTCAGCAATTTCAAACACCTCAGGAAATGAGCAGAGAGGAAGTATGACATAATTTTTAAAATCAGAATATTACAGAGTCAATGAAAGCTATATTACAAATTATTTCCATTTTTTAAATTTCTGTTTATTGTCTTTTATAATAAGATATCATGAGAGTCAAGAAATCCAAAGTTTAGTTATTTAAAAATCAAGTGTGGGGAGCAAATTCAGAAAATTACATTAAAGATTTGTTTCATTATTCCATGAAGATTCAGTAAAACTGATTTTGAAAATATAATGAAAATAAGTTTAACAATGGTTTAGAGCATTAGTCTGAAACTATTTGGCCAAGTTGGTTAATAACTGTTAATCAGGTCCTGGTCAAAGGTTAATTTACTCTTGAGAACCGTTAGCTTCATAGCTTCACTGTTTCACCATAATCAATTGTACCGGTAAACCTTATCGGTCAATTTGCAAATTTGGAAAGAAACTGTCATGATAAAATGGACATGAATCATAACTGGATTTTGCTACTACTAAACATTAAAATAATATACCTTGTGTATTATTGGTATTATCTACATATGTAGAAGAGTATGTTTGCCACAAAAATAGAAGTAAAGGAGAAAAATATTTTGTCCTATTATTAGTTAATGTCACAGAAATGTAAAATTAAATCTCAGATAGACATCACTTGATTATTCTTATATATACTTAGGGAGAAGTATCCCTTATTAAGCCTATCTTGATATTCAAAATGGATGACAGGGAAGATTGAAATGTTAAGATAATCTTAAACCAACATACAGCTATTAATCTTAAGCTCCTTGCTTTTGTTGCAATATTTTAATAAAGGAATGTTGATTCATCATTATGCATTTCTGTCCAAGTCTGCATTTCAGTGGAATTGCTAATGCATGGAAATGTATTTCATTTTAGGCAATAGATAAATATATGTAGAGTTGAAATACAATCAAATACTTAAAGTTATAACTTTGTAGATTATTGTGTTAAGTGTTAGGCTTTAATTTCTTTAAGGCTATGAGATTTCAGGAATTCAACAAAAGTCGGTCTGTAGGAGAGCCAAAATTAACTAAGCAAAGTTCTGTCCGCTATCTTCTGTCTACACTACACAAGCACATATGAAATAGGTCCAGAATAATAGTTAAGGACTATAGCTTAAATCTTCTCATGAAACTTATTGACTTGTGCTTGAGATAATACATTATATTACCAACAAAATAAATCTTACTTCATAAACGTTTTATAGGTTACTTGACATTTTTGAACCCTATCTTTCTTCGTCTTTGCTCCAAAAGATATTTTTTTTGCTTGTCAAAACTGTCCTCATCTCCTGGAATAAGCCTTTTGTTTCTCTGGCCTAGACTTCTATCTGTCAAGGTCCTGAAACTTAGGAAAGTACTAGTGATCCTTTGAGAGAAGGAATTTTTTATATCAGAAGCTGGCAAGTAAATCTGTGTGGACCTTCTATATGGTAATTTATCCTGGAAACTATTCGATGTATTCATTCCATCAAAACTGCAATTGCAGACTTCACTGAAATATCAGTGTGTTTTTTTCTCCCCCTCTGTTAGGAGAATAAAAGTAGATAGAGGAGAAGAATTTATTCTCTCTCCCCTTCTAAGAATTCTGTACAATTTACCTCAAGTTACCTCTAAGTGCTTCCTTAAAAGCCTGTATATTTCCCAATTTATTCTCCCACATTCATAGAAATTTCTCTGGCTTCACCTGGAAAAATCCTTTTCCCCTCACCAGGCACGGATGAACCAGCTCCTTAGATTACTGTGAATACTAGATGCAATCGAAAGTAACTTGAATATATTCCTTCCCCTCCCCCCATATAGACACTGCCACTTGCTTCTGCTCCCACATGTTCTGGCCTCTTTTCTGTTACTAGGGCTCTAACGTCTCCTCTTTGTTCTGAAATCAATTTCTCCCCTTTCTCGTGACATCCCATCCCCTTTCTTCTACTCAAACACACAGTGTCAGTAATTTTTTTTCACCGACATTAATGATTTTTCACCTACGTTATGAATTCTTGTCTGTCTCCTGGATAATACCTTTAAGCCCGTACATAAGTTGTATTTTTTCACATCTTGAAATTTTATGTCTTCCCCTGGGACCTCTCTCCTCAGCTGAACACATATATATTTAATTGCTTGCTCTTTATTCGACTGTGCACTTCAAACTTGCCATGTTCAAAACCTAAATTCTCTTGCTCTTTTTTAAAGCACATGCATAGTACCACCATTTTTTTCTTGCCTGTTTTATTGCTTGACTTCTAAAAGGCCCCCTGGCCTCTGCTTTTGCACCTTAAACTCTATTTTCAACCCAACAGTCAGAGAAATCCTTTAACACAGTGTCAAGGGGGACTGTGTCACTTCTTAATGTCTCTGATGGCCTCCTCTCCAGCTTATAATACAAGACAAAGTCTTTGCCGTGGTCAGTTCTGGTCCCACCATCCCTCTTTGACTATGTTTTCCACCACACTCTTCTTTTGTTTTCCTTACTCCTTTGGCTAGGCTGTCTTGCTGTTCTTAGAAAGTGCCAAGCATGCTCCCATTTTAGTATTTTTACAGTTATTATTCTCTGTACTTCTGACACTTTTCTTCCATATAATATGCATTCCACTTCATGTTTTTCAGGTCTCTACTCAAATGTCTCATTATCTTCCCTGACTGCTACATATAACAGAACATGCACATTCAGAACTCTTTGTCCTCTTTATATCATTCGTATTTCTTCAAATAATTTATTTTCTATTTCCCCTTACAGAAATATATCGCCATGAGGGCAGGTTCTTTTCCTATTTTGGTTCCTCATAAATTTCAAGTGCCTTATTGGTGCCTGGCACGTAATACATTCTCAAGGTATATCGTAATGTTGGATGCACTAATGTTGGTCTATTTCAGATTTGCTATTCCTTTCTTATCAAGTTCTAAGGCTTTAAATAATCATGTCTTTCTAGGCTAGTTTTAAACTCTGAAATTAGGGAAAATCATTTAACCCCAGTCAAACTAGCTAATGCAGCATGTACAATCTTTTTAGGCAATATAATATATATAAATATATCCATATATATAGTACTGATTATCTTCTTATCTTTTGTAACATTTATAAACTGCAAGGACTAACGGCAGAAATTATACACAATACTCAGAACACTCGGTGGGGAAAGAAAAATGGGAGCCGTGAAAACAGGCTTGTCAGAGGGTAAGTGATGATGGAGAATAGAATAACCACAATGAGAAAAGTCAAACAAAATTCCCAAAAGTCTGAGTTTTTTGGCTTAGGGATCTTTTGAGAGTTATTATGTTAACACAAAATACCTATTCAAGAAGACATCTATGGTATTATCTTGCTAAAATGTAAGAAATAAAGTTACAAGAATCCATTATATCGAGTCATTTATTGAAAATTAGATTGCATTGCTTCTTACAATTGTTTTAATGTGGCAAGAAGTGCACACTATATTTTAAAAGGTGTTTTAATTTAAAAACTTATTTAGATAATTTTTCTGGATTTATGTTTTTATGTACTTATTTTCTGATATAACTGGGTGAGGGAGGCATTATTGGATTTTACTTTATGCCAAATTGTATTTATGGTTGTCTCAACAAAATGGAAATTATACGTTTGTACTTTCATAGCTAGAACCTGAGCGTTTCTTTTTTTTTTTTTTTAAGATTTTATTTATTTATGTGACAGGGAGACAGCGAGAGAGGGAACACAGCAGGGGAGTGAGAGAGGAAGAAGCAGGTTCCCAGCGGAGGAGCTCGAAGCGGGACTTGATCCCAGGACGCCAGGATCACGCCCTGAGCCGAAGGCAGACGCTTTAACGACAGCGCCACCCAGGCGCACCTGAGCGTTTCTATCTAAAATTGTCATAATTACGTTCCACAGACCCTTGAGAAATCTGAGATATGAAGATCTCGAGGTAAGATATGTTTAAGTAAACAGGATTAAACATTTGATCAGAAACATAGCAGTTTTTTAAAGATCACCAAAATATTATTCAGCTACAAATTAAAAATAAGAAAGATTAAAGACTCTGGAAACACCAGAAGAGGGCAATTTAAGAAAAAGAAACAGCTAGGAGAATCTGTAGCAACTTTCTTCTAGTCTATGTACTTTGGACTCTCCTTGACCCAAGGTATGTAGCTAAGGTATAAATTTAACTGAACCTTTCCTTGTATATCATAAAATCACTACCAATTTCCTTGCTCAGTTGGTTACCTTTATCTGTAGAGCAATTCCAACTATGAGTTATATGTGGTATTAGAAAATCAGAGTATCACTATTTTTCCCATTTGTAGTTGAGGCAAATGGAGGCTTAGGTATCAGCAGCTGATGATTTCTCTTCAAATAAAGTACCTCTGTTTATTAGATATCCATTATTTAAGTCTTTTTTTAAAGATTTTATTTATTTATTTGACAGAGAGAGAGAGCGCAAGCCGGGGAAGTGACAGGCAGGGGGGGAAGCAGGCTCCCCGCTGAGCAAGGAGCCTGATGCGGGACCCAGTCCCAGGACCCTGGGTTCACGACCTGAGCCAAAGGCAGACTCTTAACCGACTGAGCCACCCAGGCGTCCCCATTATGTAAGTCTTAAAACTCTTTTTTCTTATTCTTCCTCTGGGATCAGAAACATCTAGAGAAAATATTCTGAGGGTTTTCTTTTATTTATTAAAACTTTTTCTTCTTTTTAATAACAACATGATTTTACTTTCCACTTATTTATTTAATAAATATTTATTCAATGTAAGTATATATGCCTGATCCTGAACTTGTTTGAGATAAAGCAGCGAGCCAGAGGGAAGATGTCCTTGGGCCCATAGTGGTTAAATCTCAATGAGAAATAGTGTTTGCTGGGGTGCCTGGGTGGCTCAGTTGGTTAAGTGGCTGCCTTTGGCTCAGGTCATGATCCCAGAGTCCTGGGATCAAGCCCTGCATGGGGCTCTCTGCTCAAAGGGAAGCCTCTCTCTTCCTTCCCCTCTCCCTCTGCCTTTTGCTCTGCCTGCTTGTGCTCTCTCTCTCTCTCTCTCTCTGTCAAATAAATACTTTAAAAAAAATAGTGTTTGCTGAAGCACTAAGACTAAGATGATAGTATTAAGTCTATTGAGATAGTAGCCAGAGATAATAGAGTAATTAAATGAGCAGTTGTTGGTAGAGATTATGAAATAAGCAAAAAATTGAGATAAATTGATAGATATTTTCCCCCCAAAATTTCATTTTGTAAAATTCAAATAATTCAGGCTTACATGACCCTGATTCCACTTTACAGATTGAAGTACTCAAAGAGGCCATGCTAATTGTATTTCCCCTTAGAGTCTTGCATGCTTCCTAAATATTTGAGGAAATGCAACCCTGGTAATACCTATAACCAATGTATTGGTTATCTATTGCTGTGAAACAAGTTACCCAAAACAGAGTAGCATAAAACATTAGATATTCGTCATTTTAAAGTTTCTAAGTTTCTGTGGGAAACAGCAGCATAAAATAACAATAAATATTTATTATTTTATAGTTTCTGTGAGCAAGGAATTCTGAAACGGTTTGGTTGGACGGTTCTGGCCTAAGGTCTCCCATGAAGTTACAGTGAAGATGGCTGCTGAGGTTACAGTCATCCAAAGGCTCGACTGTGGCTGGAAGATCTACTTCCAAGGGGCTCGTATGAGAGGTCTGAGTTCCTTTCCAGAGGGCTGCTTGAACGTCATGATGATGTAGCTGCTAGGTGAGTAATTCATGAGACAGAGCAAGGCAGAGGCCATAATGTCTTTTATAACCTCGCCTCAGGAGTCATGCAACATCACTTCTGCAATATACTATTGATTACACATCCCTACTTAATGTGAAAGGGGACTGCATAAAAGGGGTGGATTCCATGACGTGAAAATCCCTGGGGACCATATTGGAGGCTGGCTACTCTATCTGGGATCGTTTCATTTCCTTTTTCTTTCAATTTTTTTTTCCATTTAAAATCTGTTTTACTTGGAATGAGTTGTGATCAGACTCAGCATATTTTCAAATCTGTGTGACAGATGCTGTCTTATCTGTAATTAGATAAGTTCTTCCAAAGCCTGAAGGCAAGGCCCTCAGAACTAAACACCCGTTGTGCTTCCTCTTTTTATTAGATGATCTAAATTATGAAAAGTGTCTATCCGTTTTGGAAATTCATAGGATGTCTTTTGTCCCTGATGTTAACATATTTTCATGCAAGGCTTTTTAAGCTGGAAATAACATTTGTTATTTAGAGACAGCTTTCCCTGCCCTTTTATTTTACATGTGAGGTTACTAAGGTCCAGAGAGGTCCAGTAACTAAGGTTGTAAAATCTGGAATAGAATTCAGGTATTGTGACTCTTAATCCTTCGTCTTTCCTTTACAACTTGCTAGCAGCTGAATAGTTTTCAATAATTTCATTCTAGTATAAGAAACTATCCATAAATTTAGCAGTAGAGATTTGCAGGCTGGTTATAATGGAATACTTCAACAATGCCAGCAGCTATAAACTTTTTCGTGTATGATTTCCTTCTTTTCATTATGCTGGAGTTTCTGCTCAGCATTTCAAAGATGTAAAACAATGAAATGGGACTTTCCTCAAAGAGAAAACAAAAACAGTGAAAATGTATAGGAAAATTGCAATTTTTGAAATGTGTTGATTTCAGAGTTCTGACAACAAAATGCAATTTTTAGGAATTTATCTGTATAATTATGTGTTGCTTGACATGCCTTCCTGAACAAATAACAAGACTATGGAGTCATTAAATTTAAACACGCACATATATGGTTCCCTCAACCCTTAATATCTATTTAGCACATCTGTGTTTGCAAATATATTTCATTCCCTTTCAAATAAAAATGATTTTCCCCTTCCCAAACCAGTTTATTGGTGTTAGAAGCACTATGCCTAAGGGTTTAATCACTTCGGGAGTTGTGAATCAACTGTAAAATGAAAATTAATTTATCAGTGAACAAAAGTAATACAGGTAGAATAGTGGATCATCAGCTATTAAACTCTGTTATTTGCTTGGTATGTTGATGTATGACATGATATTTTGTGATTCTTTACCACTTCCTTTGTTCTTGACATTTTATTCTTTATAATAGGATTTAAAAACAGAAGAAAATGCCACAAAGCTAAATAAAATAAAATTATATGCTAGAATATTTTAGGCTTTGTTTTTAATTGATTGTCTCATCAACGTAAGTGCTCTGCAGTAGCCCGTTTGTAAAATGATCAAAATGGAACTAAAAAAAAGGAACTGCCTTATAACTCCCAAATGTTTTGCAAAGAGGAAACTTGTCTTATACTCAGAATTTAGTATTAACATTTATTATTTTATACCAACTATAATATCTCATAATGCAGCCCCATTTTAAAATGAACTTTTATTTAAGACTGGTTTTAGTTTTAGAAAAAATAACTGAATGGTGGAAAGAGTTCCCATACACCATACACCCAGTTTGCCATATTATTAATATGGCACATTTGTTATATTTACTAAACCGATATTGATATATTATTATTAACCTAAGTCCATATTACATTTGGATTTCCTTAATTTAATCTCCTCTTTCTATTTCTGGATCCCATATTATGTCTAGTTAACATGTCTTCTTCTGACAGTCAGCCATGACCATTTCTCTGACTTTCCTTGTTTGGGTGACTTTTAGAGTTTTGATGATTACTGGCTAGGTATTTGTAAAACGTGCTTATATAAGAGTGCTTTGGGTTTTTCTTATGGTTAGATTGGGTTATGCATTTTGGGGGAGGACGACCACAGAAGTAAAGAGTGACACTTTTTTTTAAGCCCATATATAACTGATTAATTAGTACTATTATAATCTCTCATTCTATCTATTACATAGTCAGCTTAATGTTTTCATGAGCCTTTGGACCTGAATCCAGATAGTATTATTACTCAAGTGTGTGGGATTAACTTCATGCTCTTGATGCTTACAAACAAGTTTGATAAAGTCTGGAGGCTTTTGTGTTTATATTAATAAAAACGTATGAATTAAATACCCAGCTTTCTTCTTAAACTTTGGAACCTGAAGCTCTGGTTATCCTCAATTTGATGACTGTAATATAAATGTCATCTCCACCTGCATTATAAATCTATAAATACTTAATGTTTTTTTTCTGTTGAGAATAAATTTCCTAAGGTAGATTTTCTATGAATTAGCTTAATGCACCCTTATGAATGGTATTCATTCAAATTTTATCACTCCATCCATAAAGTTTTTCTCTCATAACTAGTAAAGTTCAATTTTGATTAAGTTCTGAATATATTAAATATATTGTCTATTAATTTTGCATAATTATTTCCTGACAGTGGAACTGCAAAGGGCATGTATATCAAATATAGTATGTGTATAGAAGTCAGCTGCTGCAGAAGTGCTAACTAGATATATGGAACATAAGCACGTTTATGAAGTGTAATAAAATTCTGACTTATACTTAGCATTATATTTTTGCTGTCATATGAATTAATAATATGAAAGGTAGGAAATCAAGTTAAAATATTTTTTGGTTGAAGCTTTTATCAGAGTATTATTGATAAGGCTGAGATCAACTGTAAAATTCTGTTTTGAGGCCCTCTGTACCCAGGGTATTGATATGACAATAATCACAATGGCTGAAGCACTCCTTCTAGGAAAGCATCCAGTGCATCTCATCTTCCTTTGAACATAAACTAGTCATTCTTGGCAGTACTGCTGAATTGAAACTCTTGACCTGGGCTTAAGTGTAGTTAGGATGGTGCTTCTCAGTCACTGGAAGATGTTATTTTATTTTATTTATTTTATTTTTTTCCAAGATATGTTAAAACAGAATTCCGGGCCCTTTCCTTAGAAATCCTGGTTCAGTGGTCTGACAAGGGGCCTGAAAATTTGCATTTTTAGCAAGTCTCAAGGAATGTTGATACTGCTGTCTCCCATCTACTACATACTTTAAGAACCAAAAAGCTAGTGTATGAGATGTTATACTCCTTTCTAGAAGTGGTCACTTCCTTTTAGGGACAGGATTCTGGGGAGGAAGTCAGAGAAGTCAATTCAAGAACAAATTCCAAGGGGCAAAAAATGGAGTTAATTTTTCCAAAATTCAACTGATTTTTTGTATAAAAATCAGCTACCTGTCCTCACATGTATATAATGTATTCTAAAACACTGCATCCCAAAAGGCATAGTGGCTTTTATATCACTATGGTTCTGGAAGGATTTTGTGAGCAGTTTTCAAAAATGTTCACATGCCCAGTATTTATTTGTTATTTGTATAGGTTGGTGTCTTATTTTCCTACTGGTTTTGTGTTATTAAAGTGGTATGACTTTATTTTCCAATCTTTGTATTACTAAACAGAAACTCAACTGAGTAATTTAAAAGATCAAATTGGCTTTCTCGAACAATTCATGAATCAGGCCACATCCCATCTAGTAAATAGAAAGGAGCTGTGTCTGTAGGAAAGGAAAGGTTTTTAAAGGCAGTGTGTGAATGGGGGGGGGGGATTATTAGCCAAGAATGCACTGTTTTAGGCAAAGTCACATTCCTAAGGGGAAGAAAAGCAGTCTATCAGTAAATTTCTCAGTACTGACCGGGAAATTCCGTGTTGACGCATTAAGGGTTACACTGGGATGGGGGTTAGAACTACAGTTAGGTTAGGAACTAAATTTTGGTTTGCTGATGTGGGGTCCTGTCATAGAAGACCTCATTTGTGGCCTGTGGTTTTTCTTTTTAACAGTTTTTAAGGATTTCAATTACCTTCAGTGACACTGATGATTCTGTTAAAGTTGGTATTTCTGACATGGTTTTAACATATACTATCAAAATTACCATTTCTAGAGAATTGAGTAAGACAATTGTATATATAACATTGAAAAATAAAATAGTATAGCCATTACCAAGCTATTATTTTAGTTGAAGCTTCCATATAAAAGAGTTAAAAAGGAAAATACTATCATCCTATTGTAGAAATATCCATATGCTCTTTATTAAAATTTCACATATATTGAAATCACCTTCTGAATATTTAAATCACAATAACATTCAAACAATGTCTGCTGTTTGAGCTAATATTTTTAATCTCATTCTAGCCTATCTTGCCAATAATAAACACCCGATTTTAAATCATCACTAGTTTAGAAATAATGTCATGTCAAACCCATATACCTATATGAAGTACTGGCTTTCTCTGCAATCAGTTCATAGCTCTCTACACTAAACTCTGTGGTTTCCACAAAGATACTTACATTTGCAAGCTTATTTATAATAAATTTTCCTTCACATCATAGTTGTAATTCTGCTCCAAAGTATGTTTCACCAGAAAGGAGAGGGTTTACAGGAATAAATAAAAGTCCTTTGAAATTCAGCTTAGATGTTTCCACACCACAGTTTCTTAAAAAAAAAATAAAAACAAAAAAACATACCTTTGGGTATTTAGTAATTCCCTGATATTTTCATCATGTATTCATTTCAATTAAAGAATAATTACAAAGTAAATCAAACTATGGTGGGACAACCACCAAGATGAATGCTAAAATGCGATTTCCTGAGCTTTATGTCAATTCTCATTAGAGTTACGCACACTATAGACATGAAATTATATGTAGAAATTGTTTAGCAATGCATTAATGAAATTTCTATTCCAGAATATATTATATGTTGGTGTAACTGCACATCAGCTTTAGCGTAAGATGTAAACCATATTTTTCATTAGTGACTTATATGTATTGAAATGGTTGACCCTTATGTAAACTATTTTTTCTTCAACAAACTGAATGATTTGTTTAAAAAATAATTATAAATTTAGTTTAAAGTCAATTCCAATTAATTTGGAATACTAGGGATAATGAAATGTCAATTAGAAAAATCTTAACCCAAATTAGGGGTGCTTGGGTGGCTCAGTTGGTTGAGAACCCGTCTCTTGATTTTGGCTCAGGCCATGATCTCAGGGTCCTACAACTGAGGCCCCCATAAGGCTCTAAGCTCAATTCAGAGTCTGCTTGAGATTCTTTCCCCATCCCTCTCCCTCCTGCTATCTCTCTTAAATAAATAAATAAATAAATAAATAAATAAATAAATAAAATTTTTAAAAACAAATCTGAACCCAAATTGTACTTTAATACTATTTAAAACACTTTTTCAGAGCCATTTCTGAAGAATGTAAAAAACTCTTGATCCATCTTGATAATTTAAAAAACTTGCACATTTTTAATTTGATTTCACCTAAAATCAGACAAAATTCCAAATTATAAAAATTATGAACAAGGAACATACTGATTCTTTCATAAAATGGAATAAGAAATAAATAACAGAATTGAAAATGGTATAGCTTCAAATAGGTGCATCAAAACCAGGCCTAATTTATATCTTTTATCTAACTTTTTTTCTTTGATTGGAGAGGAATGAGGGAAGCAAAATAGAAGTGCAGAGCTTGAGAATTAGAATTTTTTCTGTTGATGCTAGCACAGGGTAAATTTAAGGAGTCAGTCAGCAGTGGAGAGAGGTACCCATTTTGCTGAAACTGTCCTGCAGAGATTATGCACCAAATATCCCATAAATTCTCACTGTAGCAACAGGAGTGGCAGCTCCTTTTAATCATCTCTTCATTTGCTATATCAGCAGTTCTGATGCACCCCCAGGCGCTTTGTATCTTTTCTGAGTCTGCCCTTCAAATGTTGTTTAAACTGATTTATTCTACATAATGTTATTGGTGGACAGGGGTCCCTAAAGAAAGATTTCGTTGAACTTAAAATTGGACCTGAGTGTTTCCCATTGGGGATAATACTTTATGCATGTGAAATTTTAATAACCTAATAAAAATTGCTTGCCATTTTTTCCAGTGAAATTTCTTTCCACCTCCAAATATTAAACATTTCTTCGTAGCTTCTGATAGTAAATAATATCGGTCAGTGACACTTTGTTGCATTTGGATCTCCCGATTCCAGGACACAAGACAACAGTAGTGTGTATTTATTTTGGTAAAAATAAAACAGTAGAACTATTTGAGCTTTTAAGTAGAAATTAGCTAATTTCCCTCTGGATTTCCAGTTTGGAACATTTACATTTTGTATTAATGAGAGAAACCACTCTGAAATCATGTATGCAATATGAAATCACTACAAATTCATGAACAACAATCAACTAGGTCTTCAGTGTGGTCTATTAAATATTCAAATAAATTAATTTTGTTAAGAAATGTCATCAGTCACTAAAAAATAATACGTCAATTAGGTGTCCTGGCAAGAAAAATAATTTAACCCCATTAATTCAAATGAAATGATTTTTTTAAGTTTTTATTTAAATTCCAGTTAGTTAACATACAGTGTCATATTAGTTTCAGGTGTAGAATTTAGTGATTCGACACTTAACATACAATATCCATTGCTCATCACAAGTGCACTCCTTAATTCCTATCACCTGTTTAGCCCATCCCCCTACCCACCTCCCCTCTGCTTGCCATCAGTTTGTTCTTTATAGTTAAGAGTCTATTTTATGGCTTGCCTATTTTTTTTCTCCTATGATCATTTGTTTTGTTACTTAAATTCCACATGTGAGTGAAATCTTACGGTACTTGTCTTTTTCTGACTGACTTATTTTGCCTACCATAATGCTCTGTAGCTCCATCCATATCATTGTAAGTGGCAGGACTTCATTCTTTTGGATGACTGAGTGATATTCCATTGTATATATATAACACCTCTTCTTTATCCATTCGTCTGTTGATGGACATTTAGGCTCTTTCCATAATTTGGCTGTTGTTGATAATACTGCTATAAACATCTGGGTGCATGTGTCCCTTTGTATCAGTATTTTTGTATCCTTTGCGAAAATACCTAGTACTGTGATTGCTCGATCATAGGGTAGTTCTATTTTTTAACTTTTTGAGGAACCTCTACACTGTTTTCCAGAGTGGCCACACCAGTTTGCATTCCCACCAACAGTGCAAGAGCGTTCCCCTTCTCCACATCCTCACCAATACCTATTGTTTCTTCTGTTGTTAATTTTAGCCATTCTGATTGGTGTAAGGTGATATCTCATTGTAGCTCAAATGAAATGATGTTTTAATAAAGGGACTACTTAGACACAAAGATTAAAAAACAAACAAGGGATGATAATGTACCCAGAGACCAGCAACAATAGGAAACTCTACTTTCACAGCTGAAGGGACAAGGGAAGACAGTGTGTCTCAAGCACCAGGTGAGAGCTGCCCCTTAGATAGGTGGGGGATGGGGGTCATTGTCTGGAGCTGTGCTCTTAAGGGCTGCAGCTAAGATAATGACAAGAGACACTGAAGCAGGGAGTGGGAAAGAAACATCCTGCATGATTTCTGCTTGTGTTTCCCTCCTGCCTAATCTAACCAAAGCCAGCAAGAAAGAGAATCTGGGTGATACCTGCAAGAGGCTCAGCCTCTAGGGACACAGCAGAGGAGGAGAAAGCAGATAGGGAGAGGCAAACAAAACAGAACCGCAGGAACATTCTGACAAGGTTAGGGGAAAACACAATGAGCTCCCACAGCCCACTGGGTGGTGCCATCAAATGTTAGCTCTTTGCCCTATTTCCTTCAGGGTTTACCATTAGCATTTTTGTATTTCTAGTCACCTTATGCTCCCTGGGTGGGGGAGAGGGGACTTTCCTTTCAGCACTTCCCTCAAGTGTCATATTTTATATGTCCACCCTGTACCACTCTTAGCAGGCAAATGCTGCAACTTGTGGAGAGAAGAAGCAGGAGCAGGAGCAAGAGTGAGAGGAGGAGGGAGAAGGAGATGAGGTGGGGGAGGGGAGGGGAAGGAGAAGACAAGCAAAGAACAAGTTATATAAATCCCTTCTTAATGTGGCTCATGCTTACCTATTCCTCTTTTTAAATATACTAGTGCTTCTACATTTGTGAATAGAGAAGAATTAAATATCCAAGGAGATTTTCAGAAAGGCTTCAATTATTTTTTCTTTTTCTCATTTTTCAAACTCATTTTTACCTTCACTGCTGCACACCACCTGGACTGAGTAAAGATTAAAAGTTTCATAAGCTTTCCTGTAACATTCCTTAGATCTTGTTGTAATGTCTGTTGGCATCTAATCTCATGGGAGAGTCTGAGGCAAGCTTTATTTCTTTGGAGAATGACCTGTTATTATTTCTGGATAAATTTGAAGATTTTTGTCTTTCCTTGAATTTAGTAATTTCATCAAGGCTAAATTCAATCTTTTCAATTATTTCTTTGTTATTTTTTTACTTTTTTCACAATGTATCTTTCCAGTTTCAGGTGTTCCTTCATATATATATATATATATATATATATATATATATATATATATGTGTGTGTGTGTGTGTGTGTGTATACACATATATGTATATAGGATGTTTTTCTAACAGATTATATATATATATATATATATATATATATATATATATACTTATATATATAGGATGTTTTTCTAACAGATAATAAACATATATTTTTTCTTCCTTCAAAAATAGTAAACATGCATATTTGATCTTTGTTGATTTTTTTCCATGTGTCTTCTTCTCTAAATCATGCTTATATTTCACCTCATTTTGCATACTGTTATTTGTTCAACACATCACTGATGCTCACAATGGTGAGAGGCTGCCTAAAATGGGCTATTACAACCCAGTAAGGTTTAAGTTTGTGAAAAGCTGCATGCTGGGGTCTGTCAGGACAAAGGATATATGAAAATGCCCTTCCCAAACCAAAACAAACTACAAGCATTAAAAAAAAAAAATTGCACATGTGAAGTCCTCATAGATAGTCTTAAAAGGATGAGAGAATGACTCATAAGAACCCATGAAAATACCCAGGAGAAAGATCAGACTTTAATATGTGCCAAAGTCAAGAAAGAGCAAAGCCAAAATCATCAAGTTAGAAATTTTGGGTCTCTCCTACCTCTTTGTTCTGATCTATATATTCTTTGCTCCAAGCCTGGAGGTACTCAGACAATTTTACATGAATGGCACCATTCTGATAACTTGATGAGCCCCTGCACTGTTTTGCTTTTAGGTAATATTAAATTTTCTAGTGAATACTTAAAATATCCTTTCTCATGAAATCATTAACACTCCAAACAATTTAAAATTAAGTCCTCTCCTTAATATCATGGTTAAACATGTATTCTAAATTATCTCTGAATTTTACATCAAGATTGTTACATCAAAATTGCTAGATTTTCCCTATTTTTCATTATTTACACATAGCTAGCTTATAGTACTGCTAATTAGGCTAATTATTGTGTCTAATGTTCTGAATAATTCTTGGTCTCTTAAAAACACAAATTGGTTCTTTCTATAAACCAGATCTACCTATTCAACTCTTATCTATCTTTAATTAATAATAGATCTGACTGCTGTATAATTATAGCTAATATTTACATAATGTTTACTCTATGCCAGGGACTCTTGTATGTTCCTTATATTTAATCTTTAAAACAGTCCTATGGGACAGGACCTAGGAACAAATGCATTTTATATATGACAGTTTGAAGCACAGAAATTTTTATGATTAATTCCTGGCCACATACCTCCATAGAAATACACCCAGGATTTAGGCTCAGATAGTCTGACTCCAAAATTGTCCTTTAATATATTATTTCTCTTTAAAGCATGAGAGTAATAGAAAGTGAGGTCTATGAATAATCCACATTAAAATCACTAGTGGTCTTTGGTAAAACATGCATTCCTGGGTTCATCTGCTTCCATATATGTTTAATAATCATTTAAAAAGGAAGTGCAGGGGCGCCTGGGTGGCACAGTGGTTAAGCGTCTGCCTTCGGCTCAGGGCGTGATCCCAGCGATCTGGGATCGAGCCCCACATCAGGCTCTTCTGCTATGAGCCTGCTTCTTCCTCTCCCACTTCCCCCGCCTGTGTTCCCTCTCTCGCTGGCTGTCTCTATCTCTGTCGAATAAATAAATAAAATCTTTAAAAAAATAAATAAATAAATAAAAAATAAAAAGGAAGTGCAGGTGATTCTAAGAGACCCTACCATTTCAAAATCATTGAAATTATAGATATTCTTTTTTTAAAAGATTTTATTTATTTATTTGACAGAGAGATCTAGTGAGAGAGAGAGAACACAAGCAGGGGGAGCAGTAGGCAGAGGGAGAGGGAGAAGCAGGCTCCCTCCTGAGCAAGGAGCCCCACCTGGGTCTTTGTCCCAGGACCCTGGGATCATGACCTGAGCCGAAGGTAGATGCTTAGCTGACTGAGCCACCCAGGTGCCCCGAAATTATAGCTATTCTTATGTGTATTTTCTTTGAGCATAAATTCAAAGCAGAGTAGATGATATCCTTGATTTTCAAAGTATTTGATAACACTCTAATTTTCTTTGCTTTGTGATAACTTTAATGCTAATTGAGATGATTTCTGTTTTCACAAATCCTAGTAAGTATTCTTTTATTTTATCTACATATTCCACAAGTAGTCAAACAATTAACATATTATCTGAGAAAACTAAAGATGTCTTTGAGGGAATGAAAATTGGTGCAGCACTGTGGAAAACAGTATGGAGTTTCCTCAAAAACTTAAAAGTAGAGCAACCCTATGATCTGAGAATTGCACTATTGGGTATTTATCCCCCAAAAACCAAAAACATTAATTCAAAGAGATACATACACCCTTGTTTATTGCAGCATTACTTACAACAGCCAAACTATGGAACCAGCCCAAGTGTCCATTGATAGATGAATGGATAAAGAAAAGATGGTGTATATACACAATGGAATATTATTATAAAAAAGAATGATATCTTGCCATTTGCAACAACATGGATAGAGCTAGAAAGTATAATGCTAAGTGAAATAAGTCAGAGACAGACAAATATCACATGATCTCACTCATATGTGGAATTTAAGAAACAAAACAAAAGAGCAAAAGAAAACGAGAGAGAATGAGAGACAAACCAAGAAAGAGACTCTTAACAAAATGATGGCTACCAGAGGGGAGGTGGGTGAGGGGATGGGGGAGAAAGGGGTTGAAGATTAAAGAGTACACTTATCATGAGGAAAAAATAATAAAATAAAATGAAAAAAATAAAAATTAAAAAATAAACAAAATAAAACAAAAAAAATGTCTTGGACTACAACTAAAAAAAAAAAAAACCCTATCAATAGGCTGAGATTAGCAAAGTTTTATTTATTTGAAATCAAATTCTTCCTTTCCCCTATACCTTCCTTAACGTGTTAACTTTGATGTTCACAGTTTCATTTCATGTATTTAAGATGACAGCTGGACCTTGAGACTCATAACTGCATTCCATGCAGGAGAAATGGAAACAAATATGTTTCATTTAAAAAATTAAAATTAAAAATTAAAAATGGACACTTTTCCCAAGGACTCTTAACTGCTTCATACTGTCCTAAACTCTATTACGTGGACATCCTTTGTCGGTTGGCAGCTGGTTGAGGAATTGTATTAGGTGTTTAGTCAACTAACCAACAGTGAAGGCCAAAGTCAACCCCTATACCTATGCATTGACTATATTAATTTTTCCCCTATACACACAACATACCATCTCCTTGATTCTATCATTCAATTACTGTACCTGGCTTGAAATTGGAATCTCTTCATCATATGTGGATGTTGTTTCTTAGGGTCTGGTAACCTGTCACCTAAAATGCATGACCTCACCATTCCACTTTTCCTCTATAAACAATAGTTTTGTGGTTTCTCTCACCATTTCATTTGGAAAAACCACCTTGGTGGATGGTGCTTTAAAAAGTGTGGGGTTCCAGTTGTGTATATTTTAAAGCTGCTGCTTGACATTTTCAACTTCTGGTAGAATCAGTAAGTAGAGAGGCATGTGGATTTTTCAACCTAGCAAGGCTCTGTGCTAGGGAACTCCCTGAAAAGTTTGATTTCAGGCTGTTAAGAAGAGAGTGCCGCTCTTAACGCTGGTTTTATTCCCTGCCACCTCCCCTGGGAGTCAAGTTAATTCTGGTTTCAGTTCATTCATCTCTTCTTGACTTCACCGACAGCTGCACAAAATTATCAAAAGCATAATAACACAGTACATTTTGCTCAATTTCTTGTTGTTTTTATACTACTTCCTCTAAATTATGGTGTCACTGAGTATGCGGTCTACATCTCAATGAACAGAGCAGGTGATCCTTGCCCGAGTATTTTGCCATCACATAACAGGGAGCTCAGTAGCTTTGCAACGTGCAACGGGTAGGTACTCATCTCCCCATGATTATTAATAGAGTAAACCAGTATCATTCATTTGCCTTATTGCCCATTATTTATTGAACACTTTTCTATAGTTTGGGAACATTTCCACCTTATCTCCCCAAGGTAGAAATTAGAACATTTGTTTCCCCATGCTTCTTTGCAGCTTGTGCACCAGGAGGTGATGTAGACTGTAGATACAAAAAAACAAAAATCGTGCTGAAACAGGACACCTGGGTGGCTGAGTCGGTTAAGCATTTGCCTTTGGCTCTGGTCATGATCTCAGAGTCCTGGGATCGATCAGCCCTGCGTCGTGCTCCCTGCTCAGCGGGGAGCCTGCGTCTCCCTCTCCCCCGCCCCTCCCTTGCTCATGCTCTCTCTCTTTTTTTCTTTGTCTCTTTCTCAAATAAATAAAATCTTTAAAAAATGGTGCTGAAGGAAGGTGGAAACAGAAGCATCCCTATTTTGTAGTAATGAGTGGTTGCAAGATTGCATTCGTGTTGCACAGCGGCTTTGTTGCTCCCAGCGATAGCAGCTGCTGAAGATTATGTTCATGGCAGGAATACAGACACTTCTTGGCTATTGCATTCACAGTGGCAAAGGTATTGGTGACCTTGTGCCAATTATGCAAAGTAGATTAAGGCATGATTTCTAGAAACCTAGCCTCCAGCATGTTTCTCCAGCCCTCCCAAATTTCCAGTATGATAACTCCACTTCCTTTTACTGCACTCCATTTCTACTTTTTTTCCCTCTGGTTTGCTTCAAATTAAGGACACTAATAGATAGAAGGGCATTACATTCTAATTAGATACATGCTTGGAAGCAACAAACATAACTAAATAAGAATATAAATGTGAGTATATATTTATTAGATGATTTTTAAAAAGTGTGTATGTTTGTATATATGGTGTGTGTTTATCCCATTCATTGTATGTTGTAAATGCCATTTAATTTGTTTCATAATATCCACACAGAGATATACCTGCATGCACACAAACACATGCACACAGATTCTATGTACAAACACACACACACACACACACACACACACACACACAATAAAGAAGTAGTTATAAATTTGGAACCAAATACTCCTAGGCAAATTGATTATAGAAACGGAGACACTTTTTCTTCATTAAAATGGGGCATCTTGTTCAGGGTGCCTGGATGGCTCAGTCAGTTAAGCAGCTGGGTCGTGATTTAGGCTCTGGTCATGATCTCAGGGTCCTGGAATCAAGCCCCATGTCAGGCTCCCCACTCAGTGGGTAGTCTGCTTCTCTCTCTCTCCCTCTCCCTCTCCCCCTCCCCCTGGTCACACATGCTCCTTCTCTCTCTCAAATAAATAAATCTTTTTTTAAAAAGGGAGAGGGACACCCAGGGGGGGCTCAGTTGGTTAAGCCTCTGACTTCATCTCAGGTCATGATCTCAGAGTCCAGGAATCGAACCCCACATCGGACTCCGTGCTCAGCAGAGTCTGCTTCTCGCTCTCCCACAGCCCCTCCCTCTGCTTGTGTTCCTTCTCTTTCTTTCTCTCAAATAAATAAATAAAATCTTAAAAAAAAAAAAAAAAAAGATGGGCACTTTGTTCAAAATAAAGATAAATTTTTGCCCTAGGCAAAATTACTCTTAGTTTCATGCCCTTTTATGCTTTTGAAAAATACTTTATAAGACATAAAACTTCCCTATGCTCTAGATCTATCTTGAAGCAAAATACAACGAATAATGAAGATTATTGATTAAAGTTGTTTTAAAAGAATTGACACAAAATTCTTTTTAAAAAAATTTATTGTTAAAGGGAAATCTGGCTTTTTTAAAGATTTATTTATTTATCTTAGAGAGAAAGAGCTCACACAGGTACATGCTCACGAGTTGGGGGAGGGGCAGAGGAGGAGAAAAAGTTTACTCAAGTGGACTCCCCACCAATCAGAGTCCAATGCGGGGCTCGCAGGGCTTGCTTCCAGGACCCCAAGATCATGATCTGAGCCAAAATCAAGAGTCCACTGTCCAGCCAACTCAGCCACTCAGGTGCCCTAATAAAAATAAAAATTCTTATTAAAATAGTTCATCTTACATAGCTGAGCCCTATTTATCAGTGTTCTCATTTTTCTTTTTTTTTTTTTTTTTTTTTTTTGGTTCAGATGAGAGAGGTTTTATTTTTTTTTTCTATTTTTTATTACGTTATGTTAGTCACCATACAGTACATCATTACTTTTTGATGTACTGTTCCATGATTCATTGTTTGCTTATAAAACCCAGTGCTCCATGCAATACGTGCCCTCCTTAATACCCATCACTGGCCTATCTCAATCCCCCATCCTCCTCCCCTCTGAAGCCCTCAGTTTGTTTCCCAGAGTCCATAGTGTCTCATGTTTCATTCCCCCTTCCGTTTACCCCTCCTTCTTTATCCCTTTCTTCTCCTACCGATCTTCCTACTCCTTATGTTCCATAAATGAGTGAAACCATATGATAATTGTCTTTCCCTGCTTTACTTATTTCACTTAGCATTATCTCCTCCAGTCCCGTCCATGTTGCAGCAAATGTTGAGAAATCGTTCTTTCTGATGGCTGAGTAATATTCCATTATATATGGACCACATCTTCTTAATCCAGTCATCTGTTGAAGGGCATCTCGGCTCCTTCCACGATTTAGCTATTGTGGACATTGCTGCTATGAACATTGGGGTGCATATGGCCCTTCTCTTCACTACGTCTGTATCTTTGGGGCAAATACCCAGTAGTGCAATTGCTGGATCATAGGGCAGCTCAATTTTTAACTTTTTAAGGGACCTCCACACTGTTTTTCAGAGTGGCTGTACCAACTTGCATTCCCACCAACAATGTAGGAGGGATCCCCTTTCTCCACATCCTCTCCAACAATTGTTGTTTACTGCGTTGTCAATTTTTGCCATTCTAACTGGCGTAAGGTGGTATCTCGGTGTGGTTTGGATTTGAATTTCCCTGATGGCTAATGATTTTGAACATTTTTTCATGTGTCTGTTGGCCATTTGTATGTCTTCATTGGAAAAGTGTCTGTTCATATCTTCTGCCCATTTTATGATTTGATTATTTCTTTCACGTGTATTGAGTTTGAGAAGTTCTTCATAGATCTTGGATACCAGTCTTTTATCTGTAGTGTCATTTGCAAATATATTCTCCCATTCCGTGGGCTGCCTCTTAGTTTTGTTGACTGTTTCCTTGGCTGTGCAGAAGCTTTTTATCTTCATGAAGTCCCACATGTTCATTTTCTCTTTTGTTTTTTTTTTTTGCCTTTGGAGATGTGTCATGAAAAAAGGTTGCTACGATGTCATAGAGGTTGCTGCCTATGTTTTGATGGATTCCTGTCTCACTCGAGGTCTTTCATCCATTTGGAGTTTATCTTTGTGTATGGTGTGAGAGAGTGGTCAAGTTTCATTCTTTTGCATGTAGCTGTCCAATTTTCCCAGCACCATTTATTGAAGAGACTGTCTTTTTTCCACTGGATGTTTTTCCCTGCTTTATCAAAGATTAGTTGCCCAAAGAGCCGAGGGTCCATTTTTGAGTTCTCTATTCTGTTCCATTGGTCTATGTGTCGGTTTTTGTGCCAGTACCATGCTGTCTTTGTGATCACAACTTTGTAGTACAGCTTGAAATCCAGCAATGTGATGCCCCCAGCTTTGTTTTTCCTTTTCAACAATTCCTTGGTGATTCGGGGCCTTTTCTGGTTCCACACAAATTTAAGGGCTATTTGTTCCAGTTCTTTGAAAATGTCATTGGTATTTTGATCGGGATGGCATTGAAAGTGTAGATTGCTCTGGGTAGCATGGACATTTTAACTATGTTAATTCTTCCGATCCATGAGCATGGAATATTTTTCCATCTTTTTATGTCTTCCTCAATGTCTTTCAAGAGTGATTTGTAGTTCCTAGAATATAAATCCTTTACATCTCTGGTTAAGTTAATTCCAAGGTAACGTATGATTTTTGGTGCTATTGTAAATGGGATGGATTCCCTAATTTCTCTTTCTTCAGTCTCATTGTTCGTGTATAGAAATGCAACTGATTTCTGAGCATTGATTTTGTATCCTGCCACATTACTGAATTGCTCTACAAGTTCTAATAATTTGGGGGTGGAGTCTTTTGGGTTTTCCATATAGAGTATCATGTCATCTGTGAAGAGAGACAGTTTGACTTCTTCTTTGCCGATTTGGATACCTTTTATCCCTTTCTGTTGTCTGATTGCTGTTGCAAGGACTTCTAGTACTATGTTGAATAATAATGGCGAGAGTGGGCACCCTTGTCGTGTTCCTGATCTTAAGGGAAAGGCTTCCAGCTTTTCCCCATTGAGAATGATACTTGCTGTAGGCTTTTCATAGATGGTTTTTATGAGATTGAGGAATGTACCCTCTATCCTTACACTCTGAAGTGTTTTAATCAGGAAAGGATGTTGTATTTTGTCAAATGCTTTTTCTGCATTTATTGAGAGGATCATATGGTTCTTGACTCTTTTCTTGTTGATATGATCTATCACACCGATAGATTTCCAAATGTTGAACCATCCTTGCATCCCAGGGATGAATCCCACTTGGTCATGATGGATAATCCTTTTAATGTACTGTTGGATCCTATTAGTTAAGATCTTGTTGAGAATTTTGGCATCCATATTCATCAGGGATATCAGTTTGTAATTCTCCTTTTTGATGGGGTCTTTGCCTGGTTTGGGGATCAAGGTAATACTAGCCTCATAGAATGAGTTTGGTAGTTTTCCTTCTGTTTCTATTTTTTGAAACAGCTTCAGGAGAATAGGTATTAATTCTTCTTTGAATGTTTGGTGGAATTCCCTGGGGAATCCGTCAGGCCCTGGGGAGGTTTTTGATCACTGCTTCAATCTCTTCATAATTAATCGGCCTGTTTAATTTCTTCCTGTTTCACTCTTGGTAGTTTATAGGTTTCCAGGAAGGCATCCATTTCTTCCAGGTTGTTTAATTCATTGGCATAAAGCTGTTGATTAAAGTTTCTAATGATCCTTCCTATTTCATTGGTGTTGGTCGTGATCTCTCCCCTTTCATTCAAAATTTTATTAATTTTGGTCCTTTCTCTATTCTTTTGAATCAGGCTTGCCAGTGGCTTATCGATCTTGTTTATTCTTTCAAAGAACCAACTTCTAGTTCTGTTGATCTGCTCTGCTGTGCTCCTGGTTTCTAATTCATTGATCTCTGCTCTCATCTTGATCAACTGCTGTCTCGTGAGTGGGTTAGGCCTGTTCTTCTGTTCCAGCTCCAGCTTCTTGAGGTGAGAATATAAAAACTGCATTTTAGATTTTTCTATTCTTTTGAGTGAGGCTTGGATGGCTATTATTTTCCCCTTAGGACTGCCTTTGCAGTGTCCCATAGGTTTTGGACCAATGTGTTTTCATTCTTATTGGTTTCCATAAATTGTTTAAGCTTTTCTTTAATTCCCTGGCTTACCCAATCATTCTTAAGCACGATGGTTCTTAGTTTCCAAGTGTTTGAGTTTCTTCCAAATTTTTCCTTATGATTGAGTTCCAGTTTCAAAGCATTGTGGTCTGAGAATATGCAGGGATAATCTCAGTCTTTTGGTATTGGTTGAGACCTGTTTTGTGACCCAGTATATGGTCTATTCTGAAGAAAGTTCCATGTGCATTCAAAAAGAATGAGTATTCTGTTGTTCTGGGGTGTAGTGTTCTATATATATATATCTATGAGGTCCATCTGGTCCAATATGTCATTCAAAGCTCTTGTTTCTGTGTTGATTTTCTGCTTAGGTGATCTGTCTATTGCTGAGAGTGGAGTGTTGAGGCCCTCTACTATTAACATATTATTATCTATATGTCTCTTTATTCTGGTTAAGAGTTGGCTTGTGTATCGAGCTGCACCCCTGTTGGGGGCATAGACATCATAATTGTCATATCCACTTGTTGGATACATCCTTTAAGAATAATATAGTGCCCTTCTGTATCTCTAACTATAGTCTTTAGTTTAAAATCTAATCTGTCTGATATGAGAATTGCTACCCCAGCTTTGTTTTGAGGTCCAGTGACATGAATGGTTTTCCATCCCTTCACTTTCAGTCTGGATGTATCTTTAGGTTCAAAATGAGTCTCTTGTAGACAGCGTATGGATGGGTCATGTCTTTTTATCCAGTCTGCAACCCTATGGCATTTATGGGAGCATTTAGGCCATTCACATTGAGAGTGATTATTAAAAGATATAATTTTAATGATGCCATGTTGCCTGCAAAGTCTTTGTTTCTATGGATTGTAAATTTCTGTTCTGTATCACTCTTGGGGTCTTTTTACTGTTATAGAACCCCCCTTAATATTTTTTGAAGGGCTTGGTGATCACATATTCTTTCAGTTTCTGCCAGTCTTGGAAGGTCCTTGTCTCTCCGTCAATTCTGAATGACAGCCCTGCTGGATAAAGGATCCTTGGCTGCGTGTTCTTCTCACTTAGTGCTCTGAATATGTCTTGCCAGCTTTTTCTGGTTTGCCAGGTCTCTGTAGACAGGTCTGATGTTATTCTGATGTTCCTCCCTCTGTAGGTGAGAATTCTCTTCCCCTGGCCACTTTCAAGATTGTATCGTGGGATCTTATATTTGCAAATTGTACTATTATGTGATGTGATGTTGGTCTGTTCTTATTGATTTGGGAGGGGTCCTCTCTGCCTCTTGGACACGAATGCTTGTTTCTTTAACCAGATTAGGGAAGTTTTCAGCTATAATGTGTTCAAATATCTCTTCTAGACCTCTCTCTTTCTCCACCCCCTCGGAGGTGCTGATGATTCTGACATTGAAACGTTTCATTGAGTCAGTAATCTCCCATAATCTACATTCTTGAGATTGGATTTTTTTGAGCCAAGTTTCCATTTTTTCCTTCTTTTCTATCATCCCATCTTCCAACTCACTAATTCGTTCTTCTACCTCATTTACCCTGGCCGTCAGAGCATCCAGTTTGACTGCATTTGATTCGTAGCATTCTTAACTTTGCTAGATTCACTCTCATTTCCATCCTCAGAGATTCTATATTCTCGTTTATATTTTCATTAATACTTTTTTCAGGTCTACACATCATCTTGACCATTGTTACTCTGAACTCCATTTCTGACAATTTGGTTAAATCCATATCCATTAGTTCTGTGGCAGAGGCCACAGTCTCTGTTTCTTTCCTTTGTTGGGGATTCCTCCTCCTTGTCATTCTGATGAGGAGTGGTTGCGGGGATGTACAGAGCCCAAATTATTAACCAGGACCCGGGCAGTGTGCACCTGTTTTATAGGGACCTTAGGGATGTGGGCTTCTTGATTTTTCAGCCTGCCTTCTGGGGGAGGGGCCTGCTGCACGGATACTCAGGCAACCCTGTTTGGGTAGAGTTGCCCTGTCCCCTGGGGTGGGGGGAGGATGGGCACAGTGTGAACCGGTTTTTCTGGGCTTTTGTTCTCTGGCGGCTTTCCCTGGCGGTTTTCTGTGGCTCTTCTGAGAGTCAGAGCCGCAGTAGCCGAATCCTAGCCTCTGTCTCAGAACAGAAAGATCGCAGTCGGCTCTCCACTGAGCTCTCCTGGCCACTTTAACTCTGTTTCTGTTGGTGCTGCTAAAAACCCTGCAGTGTCCTGGGTTGTGTGCCCCACAGCCACTCTCCCAATCCTCGCTCCCAGGGCTGGCAGGTGTCTGTCCTTTGTGCTTCTAACACCGCCAGCCACCCCTGGTTCCCATGTGCACTCCTGAGTTCCCTGTTTCAGTGTGGTTTGCGTGCTCCCAAGCTCCCGGTTTCAGTCTGATCACACGCGCGCTCCCGAGCTCCTGGTCTCGCTCAGTCTGCTTTCTCGCGGGAGTCAGTCCGGGAGTCAGGCCGCTCCCCAGTGCCGGAAGCTACTGCTTCCCGGCGCGCGAGGGCAGCGGCTCCCTCCCCCTTCCGTTTATCTTCCGATATCTGTGCACGGTTTCACGGTTCCCCGCTTCGTACCTCAATACTCAACACCGGAGATGTTCATTTGTAGAGATCCAGATATATCTTCCTGCGTCTCAGGCTGATTCCGTGGGTGTTCAGGATGATCTGGTAGATATCCAGTTCCATTCAGGGGGCCAGCTGAAAAAAGGTCCTCTACTCCTCCGCCATCTTTTTTTCCTTCAGTGTTCTCATTTTTTTAATGAGAGTAAAGTAGTTAAAGATTTAGACACAGATGTATGTATATATTATATAACATATACATATAATCATGAAGCCTTGTGTGTGTGTATATGAATTAACAAAAACATACTCTGTGTGTGTGAATTAGAGGAATATGGAGACTTCTGGGAAATATTTCACATAATTATCATAAATTACATCTTACGTAGCTTGTTTGTCAGAATTGTTCCAATTCACCATTTACCCAACTGATAAGAAAGCTAAGAAAACAGTACATGTATCTACAGGTATTTCACAAGAGTATGTGGAAATTCTATTTCTTTTCTCAAAGTGAATTAAATAAATATTACAGATACATTTTATTTTTAAACATTGAGATCACACAATCTCTGTAACTGTATACTCCTTTGTTTTTATTGAGATTACTTACTTATTGTCTACAAATTTCCTTCATATAAATATTGAATTTTTCTACATATAGGAAATTATTAATATAACCAATTAAAAATATTTAAAATTATGTGTTAACTACTTTGTTAATGTTTTCCCCCTCTTACAGGTGCTGGATATCTCCCCTTGGATGTGCTTCTGGCATCTCACCATCAGTAAGTTAAAAAATGACCTCAATAAGTTTTCTATCCTGGCCTCCACTGATTTCCCATATTTTGGCTAATAAGTTTATCATTCATATAGTCATTTAAGTTGGATGCCTAGAAATTATCCCCTATTTCATCCTTTATCCATATTTCATATTTTCTTGATGAAGATGTAATGAGATTCAAGGACATTTCGGAAGATTCCATTTAATTTGTTTCAATAGATTCTGAGCACTTGAGGGTAGTGAATCTGCATTATTCCTCTTTGTGCTCACCAATGGGATCTATAAAACTAAACAAACGTTAGTGTTAAACTTTAATTTTTTTCAGGAAAAGGAAAATTTGCTTGTCTATAGATCGATAGATGGATAGATATAGATATATACAGTGCACACAAAACATTTACCCATATAGATTTGTTATTTTGTTCATTGACATATACGCTTTTCATTTAGAGGTCCCAATCCAATTCCTATACTTTTTTTAGATAGATCTAAGCTATAATATTCTCTCTTTATTAATTGAATCAGTAAGGTTAAGCTCCTTCAACTCAGTAGCTTAGAACATTGATATGATGTCATGAATTGGGTCTTAAAGTACTGGAGTTTTCCAAAACAATGCTGGAGGAAAATTGAATATTGATTAAAAAACTTGATTATTTCTGATTTCATGTTGAAAAAATTGTACATGTTCACAATCTACTAAACCTATGACCAAATATGATTTTATCCTTTTGATTGTTTCTATTTTTATATGTTTTAAATTCAGCAAGGGTAATTCGTTAGATTGTTTTTGCTTACACCTGACAATTGTGGTAGTACACAGGCAATCTTCAACTTAAGGTCATTTTGAGTTGAAATAGACAATGTTAAACAAAATTGTGCGTATGTAAAGCATATGACAGCTATTAAAACCATTCTTTCTAGGAAAAAAGCATTGAATTTCTTATAAATATTAAATGGCTTTTGAAAAATGCTCACCAGTAGGAGGAACAAATTATTGAAAAGGAAACTGTAACATTAAAACAGCATTCTATTTATCATCTTTTAGTTTATTGTAGAGCTAAAAAGAAGGGAAAAACAACTGAAGCGTTGCCTTGTGTTAATTAAGAAACATGCGTATTTATCATCTGCATAAAATAACTTCTAAGATGTTTGAAATGTTTATAAAACTGTTATTCTCGAAAGGAAGTCTCACCTTTGCCTATGTTTTTGGATTTGGGAGTATTCAGAACAGAATTTGTCTTTCCTCGATGCAGGCTTACTTTCTACCAGCTGAAAAATCATATTTAGGATATTTGATTTTCATACACATAGGAAATATCTTTCCAGACACTCCTTCCCTAAGTATCACTATTGGCAGGGAATTGAATGGGATTTTAATTGATCAACTAATTTAAAATACAGTCATAAAAGAAGAGGAATATTAATAATAGCTTAGCAGATACTTATCTTCTCTGTTGTCCTCAAGAATATAAGAATCTGCACTGATCCTAGGATTGTTTGCCTTTCAATGTATTACATATTTTGAAATCTAGCACAATGTTAAATTCAATCATAATGTTAAATCAGAATACCTTGTTAAGGATTTTTGCGGGTTTTGGGCTGCTATTACATATAATTTGGTTAGTTTTCCCAGAAATGTCAAATTCCGCTTTGCTGGTCATCACTCCTACCCTCAATATTCTCAAGGAAGGACTGTGGGATGGGGGGGGGGGTAAGATGGCAGTGCAGTAGGAGGACCCAAGTCTTGCCCCTCCCTTGAGCACAGCTAGATAACTATTGAATCATTTTGAATACTCAGGAAATCACCCTGAGACTGATAGAACAAACTGCACAAAGAGGTAGAGGAGAGGCTACTTCAAGAAGGTAGGAAGTATGAAAATATGGTTTGGGGTAGAGACAGATGATGGATGCTGTGGAGGGAGAATGAGCCCTGATTGCAGAGAAAGGCTCTAAGAGAGAGTGGAACAAATGGAGATAAACACATACTCTCCCAGAGCCATTGGCTGGGAAAATGAGAGGGGCTGATTTTTGTGGGTTTTTGCAACCAGTGGGGCTCAAAGACTAGAGTTTCAGAGGTCCCCAGGCTTGGCTATAATAGAGACCTTGAGTGGAGGCAGGCAAATAACCTCAAAGACTGTGCCATCTGAGGATCACCTAAGTGACCGAGGGAGAGACTGTTTGTTTTATTTGGAGTGCACCTGTGAGAGGTGGCATTGCCCCTCTGGGGACAAAACAACTGGTGGGCATCATTTCCCTCCTCTGCCCCTCAGCATAGGCACTGAGACACCTGCTGAGCGCAGCTAACTGGGACACTGGCTGTTTTGCCTGCTGGCTTCAAGTCCTATGCCCCTGCAGTCTGGTGCTCCAGCCCTTCTGGAACTAACCCACGTCAGTCCCAGCATGGTGAGATGCTTTCCCAGAGGACCAGCGCAGGTCCCCACCACCCCAGGTCCCTGAAGTTTGGAATTTTGAAAGTCCACAGCCTGGCTAGGGTAGATCCCAGGGTGCTTTGCACTGCTCTGGGCAGGCAAGCAACCCAGAGACACACAGTGTGAAATCAATGATCTGAAAAATGCCTGTGATGCATGAAGGGGAAATTGTTCACTTTGCCGAGAATGCTTTCTTGAGAGGAACAGGCACAGACTCCCCTCTCCAGGGACAAAAGAGCTGGCTGGCACCATTTGCCTCCCCTGCCCCTCAGCATAAACCAACTTCAGGAAACACACAGTGCTAGCACTGACTAAATGGCTTACACCAAATCCTGTCCCACTGTGTTCTGCTGGTACTGTTTTTCTAGGGCAAGTGTGCCTAACAACCACCAAGCAGACCCCACACCCAGAAAATCAGCACAAACCCTGCACACATGACATGTACTGGTCATAGCGTTCTGCAGAGCCTCAATTCTAGTGGAAATAGCATCAGGTCTCTTTTAGCAAGCAGACTAGAGCATACCTCGTTAAAACTTGTCACACCCTGGCCAAGGTCCAAACAGTCCCCACTGCAGACAAGGAGAAACTCCACAGAGGAGTGACCTGAGGGATAGAGCAGCCATGACACGGCAGCAGAGTGTACATGGCACACACCAGAAATAACATCCTGAAGCGCCAGGCCCTGGACATTATATGACCTCTTCTTCATAAAACCATTACTCTCAGGGACAGGAAATGTAACACGGTTTCTTTCTTTCTTTCTTTCTTTCTTTCTTTCTTTCTTTCTTTCTTTCTTTCTTTCTTTTCTTTCTTTCTCTCTTTCTTTCTTTCTTTCTTTCTTTCTTTCAAGATTTTATTAATTTATTTGACAGAGAGAGAGACAGCTAGAGAGGGAACACAAGCAGGGGGAGTGGGAGAGGGAGAAGCAGGCTCCCAGCGGAGCAAGGAGCCCAATGCAGGGCTTGATCCCAGGATGCTTAACAACAGACCCACCCAGGTGCCCCCAAAACAGGGTTTCTTTTTCTTTTTGTTGTTGTTGTTGTTGCTGTTTATTTTATTATCTCATTCTTTCTTTTTAATGTTTTTTTTTATTATATTATGTTAGTCACCATACAGTACATCCCTGGTTTTTGATGTAAAGTTCGACGATTCATTAGTTGCGTATAACACCCAGTGCACCATGCAATACATGCCCTCCCCATCCCCATCACCAGCCTATCCCATTCCCCCACCCGCCTCTGCTCTGAAGCCCTCAGTTTGGTTTCTCAACACACAGAAGACGGAAACCTAGACAAAATGGCAGGACTGAGGAATTCATCTCAAAAGAAAGAACAAGAAAAGGTCATGGTCAGGGATCTAATCAAAACAGATATAAGTAATATGCCTATATAGAATTTACAGCAATAATCATAAGGATACTAACTGGGCTTGAGAACAGTACAGAAAACATGAGGGACCTTACCACAGACATAAAAGAGCTTAAAGCCAATCAGGCGAAAATTAAAAAAGAAAATAAAAACAGAGATTCAAACTGATTAGATATAATGGCCACAAGGATGAAGAAACAGAGGAATGAATAAATGATATAGAAGATAGAATTATGGAAAATAATGACGCTCATCAAAAGAGGGAAAGAAAAATCCTGAAGCATCAAAGTAGACTTAGGGGACTCAGTGACTACATCAAGCATAATAACATTTGTATCATAAGAGTCCCAGAAGAAGAGAGAGAAAAGGGAGACAGAAGGTTTATTTGAACAAATTATAGCTGAAAACTTACCTAATCTGGGGAAAGAAACAGACATCCAAATCCAGGAGGCACAGAGAACTCCCATCAAAATCAACAGAAGCAGACCAACATTGAAATGTACCATAGCTAATTTGAAAAATACAGAGATAAAGAAAAAATCCTAAATGCAGCAAGAAAAAAGAAGTCCCTAACTTACAAGGGAAGACCAATAAAGGTAGCAGCACATCTCTCCACAGAAACTTGGCAAGCCAGGAAAAAGTACATAATATATTCAACGTGCTGAATGGGAAAGATCTGCAGCCAAGAATTTGGATACACCCAGCAAGGCTATCATTCAGAGCAGAAGGAAAGGTAAAGAAAGAAAGACCAAAAGTGACAAAGACTAGAAAGGAACAGAGAAAATCTCCAGAAACAAAGACAAAACAAGTAATAAAATGGCACTGAATTCCTATCAATAATCACTCTGAATATAAATGGACTAAATGCTCCAATCAAAAGACATAGGGTGCCAGGATGGATTAAAAACAAACAAACAAACATGTATATGCTGCCTACAAGAAACTCATTTTAGACCTAAAAACACCTGCAGATTGAAAGTGAGGGGATGGAGAAACATTATCATGCAAATGGACATCAAAAGAAAGCCAGAGTAGTGATACTTATATCAGAAAGACTAGATTTTATTTTATTTTTTTTTAAGATTTTACTTGTTTATTTGAGAGAGAGAGACAGCCAGCTAGAGAGGGAACACAAGCAGGGGGAGTGGGAGAGGAAGAAGCAGGCTCCCAGTGGAGGAGCCTAATGCGGGGCTCGATTCCAGAACTCTGGGATCACGCCCTGAGCCAAAGGCAGACGCTTAATGACTGAGCCACCCAGGCGCCCCCAGAAAGACTAGAATTTACACCAAAGAGGTAAAAGATCTGTACTCTGAAAACTATAAAATTGAAGATGACACAAAGACATGGAAAAAAATTCCATGCTCATGGATTGGAAGAACAAATATTGTTAAAATGTCTATACTACCAAAGCAATCTACACATTAATGCAATCCCCATCAACATGCCACCTCAATTTTCACAGAGCTAGAGCAAACAATCCTAATATTTGTATGGAACCCCAAAAGACCTCGAATAGTGAAAGCAATATTGAAAAAGAAAGACAAAGCTGGAGGCATCACAATTCTGGACTTCAAGTTATATTGCAAGGTTGTAATAATCAAGACAGTATGGAACTGACATAAAAATGGACACATAGATCACTGGAACAGAATAGAAAATCCAGAAGTGGACCCACAACTATATGGTCAACTAATCTTCAACAAAGCAGGAAAGACTATCTAATGGAAAAAAGACAGTCTCTTCAACAAATGGTGTTGGGAAAACTGGACAGCCACATGCAGAAGAATGAACCTGGACCACTTACTTACACCATACACAAAAATAAATTCAAAATGGATGAAAGACCTACATGTGGGACAGGAAACCATCAAAATCCTAGAGGAGAACACAGGCAGCAACCTCTTTGACCTTGGCCACAGCAACTTCTTACCAGACACATCTCCAGAGGCAAGGGAAACAAAACCAAAAATGAATATTGGACTTTATCAAGATAAAAAGCTTCTGTGCAGCAAAGGAAACAGTCAACAAAACTAAAAGGTAGCCTACAGGATGGGAGAAGATATTTGCAAATGACCTGTCTGAACAAGGGTTAGTATCCAAAATCTATAAAGAACTTATCAAACTCAACACCCAAACCCCAAATAATCCAGTTAAGAAATGGGCAGAAGACTTGAATAGACATTTTTCCAAGGAAGACATCCAAAAGACACATGAAAAGATGCTCAACATCACTCATCTTCAGGGAGATACAAATCAAAACTACAAAGAAATATCCCCTTACACCTGCCAGATTGGCTAAAATAAACAACACAGGAAAACAACAGACACTGGTGAGCATGCAGAGAAAGGAGAACCCTCTAACTGTTGGTGGAAATGCAAACGGGTGCAACCACTCTGGAAAACAGTATGGAGGTTCCTCAAAAAGTTAAAAATAGAACTACCCTATGACCCAGCAATTGCACTACTAGGTATTTACTCAAAGGATACAAAAATACTGATGTGAAGGTACACGTGCACCCTGATGTTTATAGCAGCATTATCAACAATAGCCAAATTATGAAAAGAGCCCAAATGTCATTGACTGGTGAATGGATAAAGAAGAGGTGGTATCTATATACAATGGAATAAACCTCAACCATAAAAAGAATGAAATCTTGCCATTTGCAATGTTATGTGGATGGAACTAGAGTGTATCACGTTAAGCAAAATAAGTCAGAGAAAAGCAAATACCATATGTAGAATTTAAGAAGCAAAACAGATAAACATAGGAGAAATACAAAAAAAGAGAGAGGCAAACCATAAAACAGACTCTTAACTATAGAGAACAAACTGAGGGCTG